>NW_019394389.1:0-160295 GCF_000612105.2 Orussus abietinus | reverse complement strand
CCGGATTCGGAGTTGCTTATCGCCTTTCACATCACCTTAAGTGGCCTTCCAGAACGTGGTGCATCTGCAATATCAAAATTGCCGGATTGAAATTTTGCAAACCAGTTTTGACACTGGCGTTCTGTCAATACATCTTCTCCATACACATCGGATAATTTTTTTCTTGTTTGAACAGCATTTTTACATTTTCGATAGTAAAAAAGTAAAATATGCCGAAAATGCCACTTTTCACTTTCTATATTTGAAAGGGTACCAACCAAAAACTACTGCGTAGAATCAATCAAACTTTTTCACAAGCAAGCCTTGCTAGGATCAGCTGTCAAAACATATAATGATTATGCGGCTTAAGTGTGAAATTGGCCGTGAAAAAAGAAAATTAAGTCCTCTGTTGGGAAACAACGAAATTACTTTCTGAACAACCCAATATAAGCACTCGACCGATTTTCATGGAACAACCGTCAAAATGTAGGGAATGAAGAATTATGAAACATACATTTGGAATTTTTAAAAAAAACTCATTTTTAAGGGGTGAGCCATCCCTTTGGATAATTCTTTTACCCCTTACGCGAGTAGTAATTGCTTTATCCAAATGAAACTTGGTTAATTTATAGACCAGAACAATACAAAAAAAACATTTTGGTTTTTTTCGAAAAACGAATTTTAAGGGTTGTAACAACCCTTTAATAAAATGATGTATAATCTCGTTTTAAAACCAGCTTTGTACGACTTTCTTGGACTTAAAGGACTTTAACGATTAAAATTAATAAAAGAATACGATCAGGTACCATCCGATACATTCGAAAGGTAAATTACCCCTGCGCTAACCTGGCACTGCATACTGCTCTCTTGCGCGGCGTTACCACTCGGCTACGCACTAGTTGCGAGGACAGCTAACTCCACTGTCTTATATTCTACGAATCACATTCCTTTGAACCCAAGGGGTAATTTACCCTTCGAATGTATCGGATGGTACCTGATCGTATTCTTTTATATATATCTAAAAAAGTTTTTCTTTACATCGGATGTTTAACGATTTAGAATCCTAACGTATGTTATTTATAATAAAAAACAATGGGAAGTCCTTAACCAAAGGTTTAATAGTTTTAATTCTACACATTAAAAACAAAATGGTATCCGAAATATAGGCATCTTCCTCTGAAGGCAAAAAGTGTCTTATACGCTTCTATGCTAAAACGAAGGTAACACGAGGTCTCGGACAGAAAATTTAGTTGGCACTAAAATCACAGGTGGCACTCTGCAGTCTATAAGAGATTTCTGTAGTTTTACTTCGGTTTCTTTATAATTATTGTACATAAACGACACATAGAGAATGCCATTTGGAACAATACCCAATATAATTCGACACACCCGTCGATATAAAAACGAACATCGGCAACGTAGGCATTTAGAAAAATCTTTTTTACCGACGTCGATCAAATTTCTCAACGTGTTTTACTTCACTTTAAGGAGCATGTGATACAAGACAGCCAGTTGGATGGAATACCCTGTAAAAAAGTGTCTTGTTTCAATTGACTAATTTGAAGGGTGTTTCACTTTACCTTAAAATTTCAAACGATGTGGTGCACCCACTTCGGAGAAAAGTTTTACAAATATTTTGATGCTTCAGAGGCCAGATTCATATCACCGTAAGTGGAGGAATATAATAATATAAATGGTTTTAAATAAAGTACTGAAAAAAAACAACCGTTTTTATTTTTGAATCATTTATACAAACGGCAAGTAATATAACAATCTAAGTGTCTGATGTTACTGAATTAGACTATATTACATTTTTCATTTCATTCTCTTTATTATAAAAAACATATTACAATGCTCGGTACTATACTAATCGAGGCAAAAAGTATCAAATATGTAGTGGCCTTTAATTTTAGGTTCACTCAGTAGTCTATATATTAGACATGATCGTTTGGCATATTCCTTACAAATACCTATTAATACTTCTTACAACTAATCAGGAGTTCTCTAACAGCAATTTATAGTTTTCCATCGATCAGTATTCATGTACGAGAATCGCAGGCCAAGGTCATGTTCAAACACTTTATCGACGGGGCACGCAAATTAACATCCAAACTAAAACTTAATAAAACCATCCCGTCAATAAAGCGTTAATATACACTGGAAATATTGATGAATGGTAAACTAGGAAAGGCTACTATTTGAATAGAATTGACGTGAAAATTTGAAGTAAGTAATCGGCTCTAAAAAAAAAAAAAAAGAAATTAATACACTAATTATCTTAATACACCATTGGTACTTTTCGTAAACAATAACACCTTTTAGACGCAACAGACACATGTACCTGTTTGACAAGATTATCTTATATTATATATTCATTTCCATTCAAATCGGAAGACATAATTCCTTGGTAAACTAGAAAAATATGTGTATAAAAAAGGTATCTGAATTTAAAAAACCATGTTTATTACTTGTATATTCCTTTAGAGCGCTTTAAGACATTTTGAAAAATCAGAATAACCAGAGAAATGAGTCTAAAGTTATCGGAAAAAATAAATGAATTATTCTCTTTGTTTATAATGCAAAAACCGCCTGCACATCTAATTTATTACGATAGACCATCCATCCATTTTAATCACCAATCATATGTTACAATTAATGGCAAGCATAAAACGTTATAACTTTGAAAACTAATCCTTCAAATCGGTTAACTTTACTCAGTAGTATTCCTGAGAATCTAATGTTACTTCAAGTTCATTAAAATTTTGATAGTTAACTCTGGAAAAATTCATCGATGCATCATTTTTTAAAGATATTACAAATTTGGATGCAGCATTGCATTGTGAAGAATATTAGAAAAAATACATTACGTACTCATTTTTCAACCTGGGATCGGTTAAGTGTCAATCTACATCACAATAGACATTTCTATTGCCTATACGTACAAATCACAGGTAAAACGGCATTGTTTTCAAGAGTGAGTGTTCGCAAAGCTAACAGTAATCGAAGGAAGTCTATTTCAAAGAGTCACTGATAGCTATCTTTGGGAACAATGTACCTAACAATCCAGATCAAAAGGAGATTGTATACCCAGAAATCCTTTGTTATATTATTATTGTGCATAATGCGGATTATGAGGTGCTTGTTTCGCATATGCCTCGTTCGTGTAAGGCGGGGGTGGCACAGGCTGCGATACATCTATAAAAGAAAGAAAAATGATTTCAAAAAGAACTGTAAATTCGAACTCCAATCATCACTAAACTATACTTTAGTAATAGAAGCTATGGATTTATTACCAAGCTATTTGGCCAGCCTTCGTTAATTCAATTACAAATTTACGAAGAAAGAAAATTAATATTATCTATTTTACAGTACCACTGCCGATTAAGTGAATTCTTTTATATCAATTTTTCGGAAACAGTTACCTGGAGCATAAACAGATTGCGCAGGGTACGAATTTTGATTCACTGGTTGGCTAACATAAGTAGTTGCATAGCCTGGTTGAGCTTGAATAGTGTGCACTACACTGGGAACTTGTACGTCTGGAACAATTGTATCACTTATTGGGCACTTACTTTATCAATATCTTTATCATTTCCCAGAGACAGCCAAGAAATATTTAATATATGCTACGATTAACGCATAGCTAAGAAAACATACAAATCATAGATTTGTATTCGTTAATTCTACATAAATGAGATGCATCGTGATAAAAAAGTGAATAATAATAATGAATACAATGGGTGAAGTAATAAAGAACATGTATTAAATGTCAAATGAGGTTTTATTTAAGTCGATTAAAGTAGCAGAATTATTCATTTAGTAATATATTATCATTACGTTCAAGCGGATCTTGCATTATAAATTACGAATTCTAGAAAAAAATACATTTTTTTTTATGAAACTTGTACATATTATACTCATGCCGGTGTATAGAACTACCGCATTAATAAGATTGTGAAATTCTCGTATTCACACAGATTCAAAATATCATTAAGTATAACAGTAAATATATATCTGCAATCACCTTTATGAGGCATCATAGCAATCATCCAATTAAAGCTTAAGCATATGCTAAATAGATCCCTACAATATTTGTAATGAAGCTTTAGTATTCCTTTGTGTAATTATATGTACTGGGTACACGGTGCGTTTAAAATAGAAATATAAATCTAGTCGTACGTAAGAACCTACGTACGTATATTTTTCAAAAATCTCTGTAAAACACCTCTCTCCAAACCATGTCTGCTATAAAAAGTTTTTTTCTTTTTCCCCGAGATATAAGAGTATCTATAATAGCATTAGCCATAAAATATTATATTGACCATACAAATCTAATCTTACACTAAATAGAAATGATTGTTTTATAATAATAATTAAGCAAATGGAATGCGAGTTTATATACTGTTAGGGGCAGCGCTCATCATCTTCTGCACTCATATCAATTGTACGCAACGGGAATGATTTCAAGCCTTGGATGGTCCTGAAAAGAATTGCAAATCTTAAAATTCAAGCCTGTAGAGTTTGTTTTGCGTGCAGAGAGATCACGCTTTGCTAATTCTTAATTGCTGTTTCTGATATAATTAATATCAAGAATTCCCTTCATTTCGATTCTTTATGAAAGTAACTATAATTTTATTATGCGGAACTCTCATGCTTAATATTTGTAACGAGGCAGTGGTGATAGTGGACCACTGTAAAGGTACGAAAATTAATGTCGCGCCACAGAATCATACGCCTTACAAGGAAACATTCCCAAGTGTCCGCCCCCGATCTTATTGATTTTCATATATGTTGAAGAACACAAAAATCTAAGAGACACGTGTTTTTTTTATATCTGCAATGGTCCACATTTAAGGGGTGAAACAACCCCCCAAAGTTTGGCGAAAATTCGATTTTTATAACAATTTTCGTAGAAGCAATGGAGGGATTTCAACGAAACTTGGTATAAACGTATTCTGTATAAGGACAGTGAAAACACAATATTGTTCAGAAATGCTACACCCTCCCAAGGAGGTGAACTACCCTTCAAGCGACATTTTTTTGTAATATCTATTAAACAACATTCCTACTTAAGTCCCACTTACGCGATGTGATTACTCACAAAAAATTAAGAAATACGTGTTTTTTGCTTTTTGCCAATAAACATTTACACATCGGTTGTAAATAATGAATGTAGGTGGTGTACGGGTATATTTCGACTAGCTATATTGGATTATATCGTGACCAATTCACTGTACATAAATCTTGTGAAAGTGCTTATTCCTCAAAAATGTCCTTGGTTTTCATAGCATGCAATTATTTATAAATAAATTTAAAAAAAAGTTTGAGACTAAAATAGTTTCGCAACAGATCCGATGACGCAGTCATCACTCGTTTCCAACTAGTAATATAATCTCCTTGGTGCAACGGTAAAATTGTATTTTTACCGTTTTTACGATAATAGGGTTAGCGATATTCGTAAATAATTACATATTATGAAAACCAACGACATTTTGAGGAATTAGCACGTTCACAAGATTTATGTACAATGAATTGGTCACGATATAACCCAATAAAGCTACTCGGGATATACCCGTATACCACCTACATTCATTGTTTACAACCGATGTGTAAATGATTATTGGTAAAAAGCAAAAAACATGGATTCTTCATTTTTTGTGAGCAATCACATCGCGTAAGTGGAACTTTAGTAGGAGTGCTCGTTTATTAGATATTATAAAAAAATGTCGCCTGAAGGGTAGTTCACCCCCTTGGGGGGGTGTAGCATTGCTGAACAATATTGTGTTTTCACCGTTCTTATACGGAATACGTTTATACCAAGTTTCGTCGAAATCCCTCCACTGCTTCTACGAAAATTATTATAAAAACTGAATTTTCGCCAAACTTTGGGGGGTTGTTTCACCCCTTAAATGTCGACCATTGGAGATATAAAAGATCACGTGTCTCTTAGATTTTTGTGTTCTTCAACATATATGGAAATCAATAAGATCGGGGGCGGACACTTGGGAATGTTTCCTTGTTAGTCTAATTTACAAAATCGAAAATACTTAGAGTAAGGCCGTTTGCACACGTTCCGGCAAAACACACGTTACGGCACTGTACTTCCAACAATATAACTTTTCTTTATTTACATTATTACCATCGAAATAAAACCGGTGCCGGTTTTGTCGGTCGTGTGCAAACGGCGTAAGGCCGCTTGCATACAACTCGGTAAAACCGGCACCAGCACAAACTTTTCTGACAATGTAACTCTCATTTATTTACATTGTTACCGACGAAAAAACCGCTGTCGGCGCCAGTTTTGTCAGTTCGTGTGTAAGGTGCCTAAGAAGAGTTCGTGGCTCCGAGAAAGGCAACGACGTAAGAATCAAGCAGTTTAAATTGTTTAGTCTCCTTCGAAATTCTCGGGTCGTTTCCACATAAAAACAAGGAAATATAAAATTTATACTTTATTTTAACAACCTTTTTCAATAGTGGGCCCTGTCTAACCTATCGGACTTTTGGACTGCAACATTGGATCACGCTCCGAGGAGAAGTTTAATATAATAATTCTAAAAACTTTTCCTTCTCAAATTTCCTTGACTTCAATCTCTTAAATTAAACCTTCCAACATAACCCTAACACCAGAAGATATTTAAGACTGGACAACATAAGTTAAATTCCACTCCGAAAGCAGAATTACAGTTTCTGTTCGACTACCTAGTCCGTAGAATGAAAGATAAATTCACTAATTATTACAAATTGTTCTTTTCATTCCAGATCTCGCAGAGAGAGGTCACATCGATCGGGTCAGATATTTTATTGAGTTTTATACAGGTTAATTTAAAGCCAAAATAAGAAGACATGTCCGAGCGTTCGTTCCGATGGAACTTATTTCTTGAGTTAACAACATTTAACATTTGATAGATATCCAAAATGGACCCTGTATACTTTAAAAGTACCTTTTAATGTGTCGCTAAATGCTAAACTTTAGTTTCAAATGATTCACGTGGCAGCAAGACATTAACGTTAGTTTATAGTTATAGTCATGAAAATGAATGCAGCGTCAAAGTGTTACAAACCTACCATTAAAAATTGAAACTAAATATTTTTTCCAAATCTCACGGTACATTTTGTTTCATATAAAATACTCGTGCATCTGTCTAAAAATATAATAATTTTCCGCAAATCAATCGTTTATGCAATTCTAGTTTTCTACTTCATCCTCCAAAAAAAGAATTAAGATCTAAATCTAATTGGATAAAAGAAAATTAGAAACTAAATTTAAAAACAAAACTTCATTTGGCCAGCCCAAAAATAATAATTATAAATGCTGAACACATTATACTGCTGATCAAATAAAGTTTTGTTTTTAAGTTTTGTTCGTAATTATCTTTTCTCTAATTACATTTATTTCTTAAATATTTTTTTAGAGGATGGAGTAGAAAACAAGATTTGCACAAACATGTTATTTTGGCGGAAATTATCATTTTTTGAACAGATATATGCACATTTTATGTGAAGCAAAGTGTACTGTGAGATTTGAAATAAATATTTAGTTTCTATTGAGCTTTACGAAATGCGCGCTTTATCCGATTCACCGATATTCCGCCCGATGGCGCTCTCTACGTGACAAATAGATCGCGCTATGCAAACGCGTTTTTTGTTTGTAGTTAGTACTTGTGTGGGGAATTCTTTTCTCGACTTCGGAAGAAAATGGCAGATGAATGCACGACGAAGCATTCGAACTGAAAAGTAAAATACCCATATAGAACCTAATGCAAAGAGAAAAGTGAAAAACTATTGTAGACAGAAATACTTCAGTCCAACACGATCAAAACAACAAGAGGCAGAAAATAGAACCGTAAGTCACGGAAAATACCCAGAGAAGGAAAGTAACAGATGAGAGGCATGAAAAAAGGCCGGTTGGAACCGAAGCTCATTACGTGGTGCTAGTTACAAAACCCTACAGGTCAGCACTAGTATTAAGGTGAAGTGAAACACCCTTCAGATCAGTCGATTTGAATACAACACTTTTTTTAAGGGTATTAGACCAAACTGTCCGAAACTTTGACACATCACTCCTGATCATCTAAGAATTGTCCCGACACATTGAAAATTTGGATTTTTGGAAAAAATTATTTAAATTAGCTAAGACCAGAACCAAAATGGCGTCGAGCTCTCATATTTCGATCAATATACAATCATTGAAGACTTTGATATGAGAATCGAAAGGGTCAGGACAATTTTACGACAATTTAGAACACTCTCGTAATAGATAAACTCGCATTTGAACGGGATAAAGGCAAAAGAAGTGTTGTATGCGCTCTATGCCAAAACGATGGTAATACGAGGTCTCGGAGTGAAAATTTAATTGATCTGGAAATCACAGATGGCGCAGGGGGTCCCTCTGCAGTCAATTAGGGCCCGAGAAAGCATGAATCCAGAGGATTTCTGGAGTTTTACTTCGATTTCTTTATAATTATTGTACGAAAACGACAGGTGGAGTATGCCATTTGGTACAATACCCAATATAATTCGACCCAGCTGTCAATATAAAAACGAACGTTGGCAACGTAGGCATTTAGAAAAATCTTCTTTATCAACGTCGACCAAGTTCCTCGACGTGTTTCACTTCACCTTAATAACCTAACCATCAGAAGAGGACCTACACACCCCTCAAAGTTAAAACCGGTTCAGGGAAAAATTCAATAAAGTACCAAAGAACTAAAGCCAACGAAAACAGAATATCTAGTTCACTTCCTACCTAATATATTCAAGGCTGCCATAGAAGTCAGAAAAGGAGCGTATAGAGTCCCCCAACAGTCAATAGGTTTAGATAGGGAGAAGTCCAGCGTAGTTGACTGTCCGAAAGAGCAAAGAAAACAACAAACTAAAAATCGAGTAGACAGTTACATAAATACACTATAAAAGAACCAAATAGTAGCTCTTATAGGCAACTTAGGACTAGACATAAACAATAACGTTTTGGGGACTATAGGGACATCATAGAGGGACAAACAGCGGACGGACGGAGGACCTCTAGAACAGCCCCCCGAAACCAGTAAAGATAGCAACAATAAACCAGAATCTAGTATTAATAAGGCAGGCCCAACTGACCCCCCTCCCGAATTACTAAAAACAAAGAACATCGAGAGAGCCCAATCACTAGCTAAAACTAACATATATAGGTCAAACTGCATGGGCCCGTTTAGAATCCACGTTACTATTAAGAATCCCAACAGTAATATAGGGAATCTACATGGCACGAAAATAAGTAAGAGAATATACAAAAATAACAAAGCCCTAAAAATCATTAGATGATTAAGTAAGGTGACAGTAATGGTAGAGTTGAGTACTGCAGAAACGGCAAATAATCTGATAGGAAACATACAGGCGATAGATACGGAATGGATCGCGGACATCCCCGATTACCTCATTTTTAAAAAAGCCATCGTAAGGAACGTAGACAGAAACATGCCAACAGAAGAAATCCAAGAAGGTTTGGACTGCGGGAACTTAAATACGGACATCACTGGAAAAGAGAGGATCAAAATGAGAGACAAAAATAGAACAAATACCTTAATAGACTCACATTTTATAAAAATTTCGTTCAGAGAGAACGAAATACCGGAAGAAATCACCATCCGGCATATTATCTGTCCAGGGGAACCATGCGTATTTAGGCCTAAAAGATGCCTAAATTATAATAGACTAGGACATGCAACAATTCAATGGAGAACCAACGAAACATGCAACAAATACAGTGGAGACCACAAAGAAGAGGAATGTACAAATGAAGAAGAAAAATACATCAACTGTATAGTAAATCACAGACCAGGATACTGTGAATGCCTCAAATTCATTGAGCATGACATAATTAACAGAATAGGTGCCTATACAGGCTTAGACGAAAAAGAAACAAAAAAAAACATGTTAAAAAACACAATGTAAAAGACACCCAAACGATAGTCAAAGTATTTAAAAAGCGAACTCAAATAAAATCTACACTGTTTGAATGAATGGAAAACAAAATCCTGGAAACAGGCAGCTACCCTAGAACAATGAAAATTACAAAAGCGCTGGTAATGCCAGAAAATAAGCCCAACAAGACAACCACAAACAACCAAGGAGAGAACCAATCTCACAAAAGGAACAACAATCCTCCCACCCTAAAATCCATAGTACCCAAACGGTTAAAGAAGAAAATGACAAAAACCCCAACTGTCCAAAAGTAATGGACACAAATAATAATAACCAAGAAGAAAAGAGTGACATACAAGAGAGGGGATCCGAATAATTCGGCCCCAATCTATCAAGCCCACATATACGGAAGATCAAATAAGCGAGGTAACCAAAAGAAAAACACAACAAAGAGGACACATTAAAACCAGTAACTACACTCAACAAAGAATTCGAACAATCTAACATGTGCCGCGAGAGCGAGCGCAGTATTGGCGCAAAGCCACGCGGCTCTTGCTCGCCTTAGGACCAAACAAACCTTAGCAACGGTACCGGAGAACCGAAAAAACAGTAGAAACGGTACGGAGGGCCCTGATTGGTGCGGGTGTCCTACGCCGACACCTATATAAGTAGGATCAAAATCATATCCGACACCAGTCTCCAAAGAGACAACTATTACGCCTGGAAATAAAAAAACTCGATTCGCAAAACCTGGCCTACGCTCCTGTCTTACATCCTACCGAAGCATTAGTCCCTCTCGACAACCACGAAGAGCACCAGCCGACACCTCAGGAAACCGAGAAAGCAACCCGAACGAGGAAGGCGGCCCGGACCTGAGCGACCCGAAGCGACGCAGCAGGGTCGACGGCCATCTCGGCGACCGGACGATGAGGCAACACGTGGGTCCTCAACGCGATCCCACAGGGTTCTGACCTGGCTCGCCAAACCCAGCGAAATATCGCCCGCCTCTATGACCTCGCCGCGGCAACAACCAGCGACTCCACCCCGACGTCTCCAGTCGAGCAGGTGAACTCTACGGCTACAACACCGAGAGAGCGGACCCCGGAACGCTCCGACCGTCACGAAAACCCGCACTCCATGACGACTATACAAAATGCGACCACCAATAAACAAATAACCATCAGTGAAACAACCGAGAAGCAAGATAGCAGACATCCCCAAAATAAAGCAAACATAAGAAACTCCCAAATCGTAGAACAAAAAGCGAAGACCCAAAAGATTACAATAAAAGAAACCTCCAATAAGAAAGGAAGAACCGAATCATAGGATACTAAAACCTTTAGAAGACTGGAATATCTGCAGATAATATCAAATTAAACGAAAAATCCTTCTAATCATGGTTAAAGTAATCCAGTGGAATTGTAGTGGCCTAATTTCCAGAATCAACGAAATCCTCTTAATAGCCAAAAACGCAGATATTATCTGCTTTTCAGAAACTTAGTTAACACTAAACCTACCGACGATTTATATCCCCATTGCAGATACCATTTAAGCCGGTCAATTTGACCCGCCGGTCGTAGGTTTAGCGTTAAACCCGTCAGAAAAGGTAAACATCAATGAATTCAATCTCATTAGAAGGGACCGGATCTTGGTATCTCTAGGAGTTCTAATAGGAATTAAAACAACCATCAATTACGAGGAACTAGACCTAGACATGAACAACAATCATACTGAAGGTATAGAGATTGTAGGATGTCAAATAAAGGAAAATGGTACCGCAAAAAAGCTCGTGATATATTCTGCCCACATTCCCCCAAACACTGTCCTCTCAAACAGCAATTGGATTAAATTCCTGATACATCGAAAATATAGACCTCTCCAGTAGGATAATTATCTGTGGGGACTTCAACGCCCAAAACCCTCAATGGGGCTCAAGCAAATCAAACAGAATGGGAAAGAAGCAATCTTAAACACGAATTTGGAGATGATGAAGGACCAAGAACAAGGATAGATATTAACCCTTTGCACTCCGCGCCATCCCATTTAGACTTAAAATGTCCCCTCAGAGGGGACAACGGAGTGCAAAGGGTTAAGAATGAAAAGAGGACCAGTGCCCCGGACCTGACCGTCGCAACAGCGGAGAGAGCCTCCGAATGGGAGTGGAACACAATGGACGATTCCCATGGCAGTGACCACCGTCCGATAAGAATAAATAATGGAACGAGAAACCTAAGACTTACGGGAATACAATTAAAAGGCAAAACAAGCAAAACGCATCTTACCCAAAAATAGAAGAGAGAGCTTCAAGAAGTTCGCGGAAGAAATAAGACTGGAAACGAGCCCCATTGTCATATTAAACCACAAAAAAACTCAAAAACAGCCATGTATTCAGAAACCCATCAGTATACAACAAAGAAACGAAATCCCAATTGAGGGACACAGTGAACAAACTGCCCCCTCCGGCGGCAAATTTTAAACCAATCAAAATTATTAGGGACCACACGTCAGACTATTCGGTACGAACGCATCCATGGCGAAGTTAAAACAAATAGTAATGTAGACTAATGTAATACTAATGTAGACTCAATGTAGACTGTAAGACTTCAACATAAATATAAATGTCGGTAATGGGGCGTGCCAGCTTATGTTACCACTTAAGTATTCGGAATAGTGCTACCACCGAAAAGGGTATACATGAATTTTATTTTATCGTCGTCGATTAAATATCTCATCGTCTTTCATATCACCTTAAGGGTCTCACGGGGTTGAGCTGCCTGACGATAGCATATTCGCCCATGTTTCAGAGTCGGGCCAGTCGCGGAGCTCACCATGTGACTTTTCATACCTGGCACTCACTAAACAAATTAAAGCAGGCCGCTCGAATTGAAATATGATCGTAAAGGGATTCGCGATCCCTTATTCGGAGCAGATAATTTGCATGGCGTGGATAATGGATGGAAACTCCGTCAAGCATGTTATTTATGTTACATTCAATATTAAATAAAATATGTCAATTTCATGTGTGCTTTATTTACGTGTATTTTTTTTACATTCCAGTCGAATAAGATTGGCTTTAGATTTTCTGGAAAGGGTGGTTGAATGGGATTAGTTTCCTGGTGGGAGTATTTAGTTTGTGATTAGAACCACGAGGGAGCGCCGAAACTCGTATACGGAAAAATACATTGTGGCCTTATGGGACCTTCCGCTCTATCTAATCCTCTTTGAAACCGACCTTCAAGCTCGACAAAGTCCCTGACCCTATTGATATAACCTCACTTTGTCAAAATCCGTTAATTACATTTTTACACTGAAATTGCTTCTCTTTTAAAAGTTTTTAAACAACAACTACACATTAAATTTTGAAACCGACCTTCAAGCTCGACAAAGTCCCTGACCCTATTGATATAACCTCACTTTGTTAGAGTCCGTTAATTACATTTTTACATTGGAATTGCCTCTCTTTTAAAAGTTTTTAAGCAACAACTCCACATTTAATTCATTGGAATTCAAGCAATGGAACCCTTGAAAAAGAGATCTCTTTCCATAGAAATCCATAGGAATCTGTTATTTGCTGTCCTGTCATGGCATTAATTCAAAGGGTTAATCTGCCATAAAAATTAGATTTGTGATAATTTATTATACAACCATATTATCAAATTTCGAATATTTTTCCCACGTCATTATTTCTTCATGACTCCACAATGTAGCAACATTAATGTCATAAATTGCCAATCTTTGAGGTTATTCTTCATCTTCCCGAATGCTAAATTTCATTGTCCATACATCTTCAAAATCCTTTTAAAATCGCTTCTATTACATTTATTAGAGATTAGCATACAAAAAATGAATAATCTAATCTAAAAAATTACATTTTTCAAAAAGTAAAGCTTATTTTATCACTACTTATTGAATTACTACTAAATTCAATTCCAAATTTAAATATTACAGTCAGGATAAGTTGTTACTCGGCTCAAGATGGAAAAATAGCCTTGGCTAGTATGATCCTTTAACTATAAATGTATGGACTGTTAGCTGCCAACTTCACACATGTTGCTAGGATATCAACGCCGTCATGAACTAATAAATAACGATTTCATTTACCCCGGAGTTCTAATTTAAATTCTCAACGAAATAGATTTGCACTTAATTAAGGAAAATGGACTACTACTGATGGGTTCACGGTTGTCATTACACAATATAGAGTAAAAATAAAAAGAAAGACACAAAAATACCATTATAAGGTAAGGGATTAACCGATCACACCAGATTCAATGCTATCTTATTTTTAAACTACCTTTCATCTGCAACGTCAAGCTGTAAAGTGGATTTCAAAATATATCAAGAATTAAGTATACGTGGAATAGCATTTGGAAGTAAAACTCCACAGGTGCTCAACAAAATTATTTTCGTTATAAATTTCGGGACATCTTACCGCTCTGAACCCAAATGAAAAATGCATAGAGGTAATGTTGTTCCAAAAGTAGCTTATTTTGTAGTATTTCCTTGACTTAAAGAACCGACCCCATGTATTATATTATCTCGATCGAAACAATTATATTTGAATTTCCCTCCTTTTTTCTTTAGGACTCGGACCTGCACTACATTCATGTTGGTCTCGCTTTTCGAGCTATTTATGCATGATAAAATACGAGCAGTTAGCAGCAGGGGGGTGACACTCTAATCGGAGAAATTAAATTGTGTTTGCAGCGCCATCTGACCTAGTAGACGGAAGTTAAGAACTAATTTTGCGCTTGCGCGTTACTCATTAACCAATGACATTTGTATTATTTCTTCAGAACCCTGTAGTACCCTGGTGACGTCTATGATTTTCATTTTTTACTTTCTACTCAACCTACCTTCTTCTGTTTATTTAAAATTTTCATACGCTTAATCATCAAAATTTGAAATAACCTGTAATAGCAGTAATAGATTTAATAATAGAGAATGTAACAAACTTTAGCAATAAATAATTACTAGAAAAAGTGTGTTTTTATTTCTGTACGAAAGAAACCCAGGACATTCAATGCGTTCCTTATTACAAAAAAAGGAAAACTAGTTCTCATTTCGTTCCCAATAACGTATTGATTTTGTAAATATATTTTAAAGTTGCTATAAATTATCATCGTTATCATCGAATAGAAATACAACGGAACACCGTAAGAAGGTATATTTATGTACATATATAGATATATGTAACTTGGTAAGTAGAATGTAAATGACATTACTATGGGTTATGTTTCTTTGAAACTCATAGATTATTAGAAAAATTTTTAATTTATCTCATTATTATTCATATTTATTCATATTACGAACCTGATCGATCTGAAAATAATGATTTCAAATCATATTGCATTAACTTAAAATTTATCATTGATAAGAAATGATTATAACTGAATTAAAAAGTTAGAATTTGGAAAGAAATTATTATATCTGTGAGATTTTCAGCTAATAAGTTACCTAACCTTATTAACTGCAAAATTTACAGTAATATTAGATAATTTTTTCTTAAATAACAGTTTTTGAATTTCATTCAATTTAAATTTATAGCGGGAAATTTGCTAGTTCATACTTCCGGTACTATTGATCCAGAGGTCGCTGCAAACACTGGTCTCGAAGAATAACATGCGAGTGTCAGCCCCCTGGTTAGCAGTCCATACTTACATAGTCAAAGATATCAGCCTGTCAAGAGCAAGTGGCAGTTATACTGTAAAATTTATATACAATATATTTTGAACGCTTGATTCCAAAATGGTTGTTATTGTCACGTGTTACCGAACTTTATTAACCTCTCTGTATTCTCACGCCTGTGTATTCGTACGACCCTTTGAATTAAATAATATTTGAAAATAATTCCCGGAGGCTCGAACTCAACTCGAACTCAATTTAAGCAATTACATTTGTTTGCGATTTTATTATCGCCGACAAATTTATATTACTATATGTTAACTTAAAAAAAAAAAGAATGCACAAAAAATTAATGACTTCCAAAGTTTTGAAGAAAAGTATAGAGACTAATCATATATAAATTTCAATTTATGCAACATCATTATCCAGAAACAACCACAAATTTTCCATTATTTTCCGCATTGACTAATAATACTTAGTTATCACCGTTATAACTGAAATTACTTTTATATTAGGACTGGAGATGTATTCGTTAAATAAACATTTCATTAAATTAAGCTACCATGCAATGGTATACAAATAATACAAAGAAAATATATGCTCAGTTAAAAAAAATATGGAATATTAAACTTCTACTATCAGTATCAACGTTTGTAAAAAAGAAATATTTGTCTCGGCTGTCTCTGTTACGAAAAACAAATATTCTTTGAATAATAACATAGATAAACTATAGCGTCAATATAAATAAAGAATTACAAAATGGAAGTAAATTACAGAATTTTTCATCTCAACGAGAATTGAATATTATTAAATACAAGTCTGTTTTCAGACAAAGCCCTTACGACCATAAACGGTGCCGCGATGGCGCCTGCGATACCATGGGCACCAGCTGCAGCATAAACATGAGATGCAGCATCCGATCAACAACACAATAATAGTTGCTCCTATTATTATGGGTAGGAGGATCCCCAATCTGTAAAATAATGAAAAAAATCAGTTAAGATATTTTACCATATCTATTAGTGAGTGATGAAATTAGTGCATTTTGACGGAAAGTTTCTCCTGTATCGACGCACGAAATAACCGTTGGATAACGCTGTGAGACTGTGGTACGTGAAGTTACTGTGGGAACATGCGGAGTGGTATGCAACATTAGTGCTGAACCAAAGAATTCTGATGTCTCCATAGAAGCCCAGAAGGATACGGACGTTTGATGCTCGATAAATAGTACGTTAGCCAATGGATGGCGGCGCTGTAATCATCTCTCCGTCTCTCAATCTTACGGCGATATATAGCGGATTGCATTCTTTCTTTCTTACACACAGAACTCGCCTTTCTATATGCATCTCTCTTCCTCCCGTATGAAAGATACTGTTGGCTAACACATGCGATATCTTTTCTACCTCCACTCCTGGTTTGTTAGCCAACTTTTAGAATATCAAGCGCTGACTAGAGTTCGAAAGTTCTCGGTAACATTAAATTGGAGAAGGTAACTGTGAAACATACCGTAAGTCACTGGGAACATTGAGAATTTAAGAGAACGTTAATTTTGTTATTTATACTTTAGGTTTCTTCGTTTAAATAACTTTTTTTTTTCAATCAACTTCAAAGTTCAAGCTATAGAGTAATAATTACTATTAGAAAATATTGATTATAGGGTCGTATTTGCCTCCAGCTAAAAATATTCACGTATCTACAACTTCACGGAAAATTCCATGCGATTTGTTTCAAATGAACTGATATTTCATTCTGCGACGAAGCGAATGGGAGGTTTTGATTGGCTACGGAGAACGTACAACGGAAATTCCCCTCTACGATGTTTCTCTATAGCTAATCGAAACCTCTCGTTCGATCTGTTGAAAAATTCAAATTCTCATAATTTCTCGATAAAAAAGGCTTTGGAGAAATTACCGATAAGTTACCGGGAATTTCTCTTCGTTTCTGACGTAACTTACTGGATTTAGAACTCTAGCGCAGACATATGATCTGAGCTTCTATGAAACTTCTGAATTCTTTGGCTGAACTCGTAGGGTAATGTTTGCTTCTGTCTGTTAAGGGAAAGCTGAAGTCGACAGTCACTCCACAGACGACGCGAAGTATTACGATCAGTTATTACTTATTATTGCCTATTCTGTATTGAAATTCGAATAAGTTTAAAGAAAACGTTGACAACCACTCATCAAATACTGTTCAATTATGTATTCTCTCCTAGATCAGTACACTGTAGTATATTTATTATATTAGAAGGATATAACATTGTCATCTGTGTTGATAACTCCGAGCTGAATATTGTTCATTCTTACGTGTGTTGTAGGATTTTGAATGACACGTGTAAAACGACCACTGTTTTTTTTTTTTTCGTTACAAAATTATTTGGAATTGGTTCATTACAGATTTACCATTTTTTTTTTTTAATAGATGTACGGTCATTAGAAACGTGAGCAGATCTCAAGTGCTTTTATTTGGACATAGATTTGTCGCAAGTGACAGTTTGAGCGATGATAGAATCTACAAAGTTTTATTTTTTTTTTCCAATTTCAATCGGAGGTCGATTAATCTGTTAGCTATATATCATTTTGGAAAATCATTTCGCATTTTATCAAGCCTATTTTTGTGAACTCGGAAATCGTTTTTCAGCCGGTAATAGAAGGTTCAGCATTAAGAAACTCAGTAGAATTTTGCACCAAATTACAAACACATGCATAAATTCATAGGTATAAATCTACGTCATATACAGAACTCGTACTCACGGTTTATATAGCGCTATCCTTGTCGAGAAAGGAGTCGAAAAGTCCTGTACTATTTTTTCCTACAGTGCATAAATTTCCTTTAATAATTAATTGAAGCACAGACAATAAATCACGTTCCCGAACGGAACGCATAGCGGAGAGGACGCCGGGAATGCAGCTACGCCGCAGACAGCCGAACGCAGTCTTACCGGCGTCCTTTCCGCTATACCTTCCGTTCGGGAAAGCCATTGATTGTGGGCTGTACTTGAATTACTTTTTACAAGGAATTTATGCACTATAGGAAAAAAATAGTACAGGACTTTTTGACTCCTTTTTCAACAAGAATAGCGGTGTATAAACCGTGACCGAGTTCTGTAACACCCTGTATATGCGCGAGGTCTTTGCGCCAAATTTCGGCCCTTCGAGCGGATAAATGTTTATAATTCAGTTAATAGAATTTATAATGAATTCACGTTAGGCATAACTTGAAAACGTTACATTCCGAAGCCCCTATAATTTTTTCAGATTTTTCAGAGCCATCTGTCATCCGCCACGTTATTCCAATGATTTTCAAGATCACATTTTGCTCCGTCGAAATACTCGATCCGTGACTTTAAAATGAAACGAAACACGTTTATTTGTGCGCACAATTGTTGCTCTGTAGATGATTTTATCAAATTTGATTTTGCATGCAACAATACACGAATTTGGCAAAAGTGATTGATTTGATGCCTTTTGTGAGCTCAAACGTTATTTTGTGGAAACATTATCATAAAATAATTCTGCATGAAACGATGAATTTGCCGGTGTTTTTTTATTTTACACAGAAAGTGTTTTTGTGAGGGTTATTTCCCTGAGGCAATGAAGCTCATAAGTCACTTTTTTGTCTTTATCACGTTTAAAGTGAAGTGAAAAACAAAATGGCGTCGAGCGCTCATATCTCGATAAATATACAATTATTAAAAGCTCTAACATGAGAAACGAAAGTGTGAGGACAATTGGACGGCAAGTTAGAACACTTTGGTAACTGATAAACTGGCATTTGAGCGGGATAAAGGTAAAAAAAATGTCTGACACGCTGCTATACTAAAACGATGGTAATCTGAGGCCTCAGAGTGAAATTTCAGTTGATACGGAAATCACAGACGGCGCAGGGTGTCACTCTGCAGTCAATTAGGACATTAGAAACCATGAATCCAGAGGATTTCTGGAGTTTTACTTCAATTTCTTTATAATTATTATACGAAAACGACAGGTGGAATATGCTATTTAGTACAATACCCAATATAATTCGACACACTTGTCAATATAGAAACGAACGTCAGCAGCGTAGGTATTTCGAAAAATCTTTTTTAGCGATATCGATCAAGTTCCTCGACGTGCTTCACATCACCTTAAATGCGTATTCCTCGATTACTAAAGGGTACTAAATTGTTGGGCGACGCTCCTGAGATTTTCGTTTCTCACATCAGAGCCTTCGAAAATCACATTGATCGAAACATAAGAGCATGACGTCATTTTGGTTCTGGTCTGGACTAATGGTAAGTAAAAAAAAAATGGTTGAAAACCCCAATTTAGAAAACGTCAGTATATTACATACTCCCGAATTATGTGCTACAATTGCAGCCAGTTCAGTGGAATACCTTTCAAAAAAAGTCTTATTCTATTTTACTAACTTGAAGGAGGCTTTACTTCATCTTAAGGTGGTTCATAATGTTATCCCGCTAGAGGTGTTCGCAACTAGTAATTGTCATGAAAGTAGATCTTACAACCCTGATTGAGTTCGCATGTTTGCTCATGAGACAATTTCTTTACAGTTGCAATATGACATTTTTCAGAAAGATAAGGTATGAATATCTTAAAAACAAGTTCTTGCAAGATGAATAAGGAGCAATAAAATAAATACCCAGTTTTCAGAGCTTCTTCAGCATTGCAGCAATAGAAACTCTCAGTTTGGATGTCTATACAACAATATTCCTTGTCGGAACTATCCAAGATTGGTCTCGGACAACTCTTGATGATTCGTTCAATGATATTGCTGCTGTGTCCTAACTGGCATTCCATTCCTAAACAAAAAATATAATTATGGTGAGATGTAGGATGTTTTAAATCTCAACAAATTCCAAAATTTTAATGTGTAACATATTTCAACTTTAATTAATAGAGTATGAAAAATGAATAATGAAGAGGTCTTTCGTTTATGAGATGTATGTACCCTGACGGGCATGAATGCCTTTCCATCATGCATTGGCATACCATATATGCAGGGAAGGCATTCATGTCCCCCACTGTACAGTAGGCACCCCCACATCGGAAACATAGAATGAAACCAATTGGAGAACTTAGTGCTTCTTTAGTGCTACTGCCCTGATTTTAGTACTCCACCCCTTATCCCAAAAATTGATGGTGGTGCTGAGTGAACGTTCACTCAGCATCCCCACAGTGCATACTTCATTAAAGGAAAGTGTTACGTCCGTAAGAAAAATGCGTGTAGTAATTAGAGTACATAGTTATAACTTCACGAGACCTCGTACCATCCTGGGAATTTTGACTTTCTCCGCTTTCTCACGGTGTGCATTTGGCCGCCAAATGTTGTTTGCCTTTGTGCGAAGGAACCGAACTTTCGCGAAGGGTTGGGTAAACAAGACCATAAAAAATACCCTCGGACGGTACGTGATCTTACAAAGGCATGGTCAAACCGTACTCGACCTGGCTACCCTTTTGCTACCCTCGTTGCCGAAGTCGTGGGAGGCGACTTTTTTGGGCATTTCCGCCAACGAACCAATCACGTAAAACTTAGAAAAAATTTGTTTCCCTTCCACAACGCGGTAACATTTTTCTGAGGCACCGCGAGTCCTTGCGTGACTCCAAAAGGGATACTCTGCTTTTTACAACGAACGAAGGAAGTCCTCGATTCTCATTCAGAACAACGTAACGCGAAGTTGCATCCCTCCGTACGCTTTATCCCAGTAGAAGTCTGGTTTAAAAACAATGAATCAGAACTACTAGGAGCTGTTCGCCTTCTGGCGTGCAGTGCAAAGAACAGAAACATTGACAGAAAAACGAGTACGCAGTATTTTGGTGCTATTTTAGTGCTCTAGAAATACCGAAGAACCAGATCCGAAACAGCACCCCTTTCACCCGAAAACTACCCCCGATCGTATAAACTTCAAAACAGAAGAGGTAGAAATAATAACATTTTGCCCATTCCCTTCTTGCCTTATTTTGGTGCTATTTTAGTGCTGTATGGATATCCAAGAGCCAGATTCGAAAGACTACCCTTTTCACCCCAAAACTACCCCGAATCATAAAAGCTCCCAGAAAGAACAGATAGAGATAACAAAATTTTGCACGTTCATTTCTCGCACTATTTTTATGCTATTTAAGTGCTCTAGGAATATCCAAAAGCCAGATTCGAAACACCGCCCCTTTCATCCTTAAACTACCTTTAGCCGTATGGATCTCAAGAGAGAAGAGACCGAAAACCTAATAGTTTTACTATGCTGCTCAATTTATTGCTACTTATTACTGTACAAGTGCATTACATGAATATCTATGTTCTTAAACCTGACATTGTCACTTCAGCACAATTAAATAAAATTTATTGCTAATTTTTTTCTGTTATTGCGTAAGAAAAACATTGTTTACTCTTATACTTTCCCAAAAAACGGTGGAGATGCCAGCTTTATGTAAAGCTAGCATTCTCACATTATAAGAATAATAATAAAGCAAATATTTATAATTGACGTATACACCAGAATTTATTGCTAATAGATTACTCACAGATAAGCCAAAATCGATTCTTTTGCTCACCCCCGACTGGGTATGCCACCACCCTTAGTGCTAGTCGCAGCATAGTGAGATGAAAATTGCGAGTAAAGGATGACTCCTTCAGGGGAGTTATTATTGCTAATTAATTACTCCTAGGAGGACCAAATTTCGAATTTTGTATACAAGCCTTACTGCGGTATGCCAACCCTTATGATATCGCCGCAACATGACCTCCCGAAATGGCGAGAATTAAATAAGTCCTTCACATGAGAAATAATTACTAATTAACTATTCATAGAAGAAACAGTCCACTATTTTTTTGCTTCATCTCGTAGCTGGTCTTGCTACTCCTCGTGATTAATACAGCAATGCCACGTATAAACTGTATCAAATGATTAATTTTTTAATGTGAAAATCAATTTCTAATAAATGCCTTCTATATGAATTAAGCCACGATTTTTATAAATAATATCCACCCAGATTAGTAATGGGAGGAGGTTAGGTTAGTTCCATGGGGTGTCTGCCTCCCCCCCGCCGCCGCCACCGCACGTTTCCATCGGGAATTTTCTAGAGAAAGTATAACATTTTGTTATTTCTGTCCGTGGAAGATGATATTTTTTATGGAAATTATAATGTTTCGCCGTTTTGCCCCCGGGAAATTTCATCGACAGGTTGTTTAGTCGTCACGTGTTTTGCTAACTTAAATTCGTTAACAAATGATAATTATCCCCAACAAATATCTCATTCAACGGACAGAAATAACAATATGTTGAACTTTTTGAAGGGATTGTTTACCCCTTCCGGGGGGGGCGAGATTTTTGAGTTTAACCTCTACGAAGAGTTCATAAATAGCTCAAATCCTGCGTTGCAATATTCTAGAAAAAAATTGCATTCTATGAATTGATATGTGTGCCGGTAGTACGGGAGGGGGGTTTACCTCTTTCTGGTGGTGCGAGAGGGTTGTATTTGGACTCGTTGTAGAGCTCATAAATAGCACATAAATCTGACATACTTAATTTTTTATTTTGACAATTTTTTTAGGGGTGGGGCTGTTAACTTCAATGGAAGCTTTAAAACACCCCCACCTAAAAAAAATCATTTTCTCGTAAACGGTAAGAGTTCACAATTTTTTTCTGTCGCCTTTTGAGAGCTCATAAATAGCTCACAAATATAGACCGGAAGTTCAAAATTCTGGATATGGTGGGGGTGCTAGCTTCAATGACCTTACAATTTTATGTGGCCACTCTGCGACGACGTCATAAGAGTTAGCATACCACATTACGGGTTGTGAAAACAATTTGAAATTGAGATCTTCTAACAAGGAAGGTACCTGAGGTGTCGCCCTCCGATTTTGTTCATTTTTAAATATGTTATAGAGGACTAAAATCTAAGGGACCCGTATTTTTTTTTATCGGCGGATAAACACTTTGAGGGGGTGAAATCAGGCTTCAAGGTTGACCGTGCAAGGGGGTGAGTTAGCTGTTTCATATAGAAGCACTCGACCGATTTTCATGAAACAACCGTCAAAATGTAGGGAATGAAGAATTATGAAACATGCATTTGGAATTTTTAGAAAAAATTCATTTTTAAAGGGTGAGCCACCCCTTTGAATACTTCTTTTACCCCTTACGCTAGCAGTAATTGCTTTATCCAAATGAAACTTGGTTAATTTATAGATCAGAACAATACAAAAAATGTTTCATTTGGATAGAACAATTACTGCTAGCGTAAGGGGTAAAAGAAGTATTCAAAGGGGTGGCTCACCTCTTAAAAATGAATTTTTTCTAAAAATTCCAAATGCATGTTTCATAATTCTTCATTCCCTACATTTTGATGGTTGTTTCATGAAAATCGGTCGAGTGCTTCTAAATGAAACAGCCAACTCACCCCCTTGCACGGCCAACTTTGAAGCCTGATTTCACCCCCTAAAAGTGTTTATCCTCCGATAAAAAAAAAAGCACGTGTCCCTGAAGGAAATATTTCGAAGAGGCAAGGCAAATTATCGGAGGTCCATGGGCGGACCTATTCCCAGAATCATGGGCGAGGAAAGGCGAGAATGTTTACAAGATATGAGCATGGCCTAAACAACTGATGCGGCTAGACCAAGACGGTCCCTGCAAACAGTGGACGGGACGGCACTTGGTCAAGGATCTTAGAACGGAGCACTTGGATCCATTTTTTATATACGCCACCTCGAGAATCATATCTACGGTTTTGAACAATAATCCAATTAATGTTCTGTAAATCTACAACAATATAGACTCATTAACAGTGGTTTCGCTTCGGTAACTTCATCTCCTACATCCCTTAGATTTTAGTCCTCTATAACATATTTAAATATGAACAAAATCGGAGGAGGACACCTCAGGTACCTTCCTTGTAAAATCAATTGGCCTCGGAATCCAGAAGTAAGCTGTCCAATAAAGAGCTTCCATTAGTTGGTTATTATCTAATTTTGATCTTTTAATTTATACCCGCATCCTAACCCGAACTTCTTTTTAATGGCTCCGTGTTTCTTGCGTGCACCCCCCGACTCTACCGTGCCGCATGTAGTCCTTCGAGGATTCTTGCAAGGCTTAGCGACCGGCAATTGAAGCTTTTCCGCTATTTTCCACAGCCGAGCTTGGACTTCCTTAGCCGGGATTTCCGGAAGGCCCGCGGCATGTTGAAGCATGCCTGACACCCTTAACAAAATTTAAGCGGGTCGCTCCTATCGCCAATTCAAATTTCCACCGCCTGGGTTTAAGATTAGGATTTTCATGGAGGGGCCACACGGATTACCAGTTTGCAGAGCGTGGGTGCGAGTAACCCCAATTTCCCGTTGCAACATGTACTAACTTATATAGTTGATACCTATTTGTTCTATACGAAGAGGACTTCAGCGAATTCAAAGCACCCCAGCGTCACTACACATGGGCAACGATACTAAATAAATAACTAGTAGGTATGTGCAAAAGTTTTGAACCGTTAATCGCGGCAATAACAAATGATGAACTGTCAATTTGCAAAGGTAAACGTTTAAGGTATAAAGGGCAGAAGAAACAAGTTACGTGTAAAATGATGCATTGTATATATCGTAACAAAGCTTCGACTAAAATAAAACGGTTATCTTTTTTCTCGTAGTATTTTAATAAAAATGACAATTTTCTTCCAGTAAATTCATTTGACACGTCTTATACTATCTACGGTTGAATGACGCATTACTTTTACGCATCCGCAAATACAATATTAGTTAATATGCCCATAACATGATGCCTCTCTGGTCCCTTCGAAACCACACAATTTTGTAGGCTATCAATTATTGTTAGGTCCCTACCTAACATTTTATTTTAAGTAATATTAAGAAAGACGCTAAGCAACGCGTCTCGTGCTCCGAAACGCTCCTGGAGACATGCTCTCTCTCGTTCTTATCTCCCCTTTGTTTATCCGAATACTTCCGCACCCCAAACTAGATGACAGCCCTGGGAAACGTCAAACATTTAGATTCTCTGGAAAAAGACACTTTCCACCTGTTTCCCCTTCGACCTGTCCCCAAGCCAATCACATGAGACATTTCCCTCCTCAATCTTAAAAACCCACCAATAAGCATCCTCCTCCGCGCCTAGGAACATCCTAGGTCAGTATAAAAAGGCCCGCTCCGAAGGGCTCGCTCTCTGATCTACCGAAGTTTGAACTGTCTCCATTCTGTAACTTGCGTGCAAGGCACCTGTAACTCTCGGCGAACGCTAGTCCCCTTGAGTTGACCGAGTCTACGAGTCGTTCCTGTAAAACCGAGAGGCATCGAAAATAAAGTATCTTCGTTACTTTGCTCGACGAGGTCTTTGGCTGGTTTCAACCATCTGGAAGCGAGTCCCCAAAAACAAACCCACGAGGCACGGTCCGATCGACATCCTCGGGTAATCGCTATCACCGCTCCCGAGTAAACGATCCCCGACCTAACACTATCCGGTTAATATCACAGACGTATAATATATGGACCGCTCACTCCCTATACTTGAATATGGCTGTGACTGCGTCTAACAGAACGGCGAGAAAACGAGAACAATTGCGATCGGGTCTACGCTTATCTGCGTAACATGAGTGCGCAGTAAAGTAATTTGCGTATGTGCATGTGTGTATTGCTGTCAACCGTCAAAAACTTACTGCGTATTCCACCAGCGCAGAGAAGCGTAGACTCGATCACGACAGACCCATTGAGTGCATTCAGAGGAGAAAAGCGGTTACCGATTAGTTGGGAACATGTTGCGATTTTCTGCTGAATGGACTGTTCAATGATCATAATATGGCGGCATCCAGTGTTGTGTAACCTAACCTCCTTATAGCACTGACTACTAATATAATTATATTAGTTATATTAATTATATTAGCAGTCAGTACTTACAGTACATGTACGTCGTGTATTATTTCAGCTACTTCATTACCTGAAGGATTTTGCACCTTTTCCTTACATACACCAACAACTTCTATACATGATATATTTTTAAAAAAATATTCATAACAGAATATAACGTCTGAAAAAAAAACACTCACATGTTCATGCTAACTTAATTATTTATTTATTATTAGTTTTTTGGTCTATATTAGGAAGATAGAATACATTAGATTAAGGTTAAGTATACATTTCGAAATAACGTACCATTTTATAACATTTTATGCACTTCTACACTCTCTACTACATCGTACCGAAGACCGTTCACTTCATACATTTCACTGTAATAATTGATCTCATTTGCCATCCTTGCTTCTTTAACTTGAAGCTACACGGTTTGAATTTGAATTCGATCTACCCAACACGTTGAGCGTAGGAAGCGTAGAAAATTTGTGATACATAAAATGGCGTCTGATCAGTAAACATGTTGAGTGAACGTACCCATTCAGCAGATGCAGCGCTAACCGATCACTCAACAGTTGTCTCCTCTGAATGCACCCATTCTCTTACCGTTCTGTCAACGACACACAATATGCGGTGCATATATTGTACGTACATGGTTAGTATACAGATCAGCACAGATTTCTGTAACTAAATCTAGATCGCTGACAGTGCTGTACGGACTGGACAAAAATGTGTCAGGGCTTCCTTCTGCCTTACCTCATTCAGGGTTCCATCAGTTACCGTTTGGGTACGCTGACCCGTACATTTTATAGGGATATTCTAGTCGAGTCGCGCTTCCCGCCCTCTGATGGTAGAGTGGGGAGGACACAGAGACGGGATTCGGTACGTCAATTCGACAGCTGCCAATATCGTTAACCTATTGAAAGAACACGGTTAACGATGTCAAGAGCTTCGGAATTGGCATACAGAAGCCTGCTACAAACGAGTCGAAATACTCCAGGCCTGTTTTTTTAAATTCTCGAGAACTCAATTTCGAGTAATATAACCGAGAATCTTACATAATCTGAAGATCTCCAAAGAACTTAAAAGAATTTAAGAGAATTCTGAGAATTTGTATTTAAATTAATTTATTACTTTTGTTATTAATTTTATACTGTTGCGGCATTTTTTTATTTAACTCGTGAAAACAATAAATGTTAAATGTCATCGTGTGACATTTGCACTTTCGCGATTTTGTCTGAACGCCTCAAGTTACAAACTACATTGCCCTCTTGTGCCTTTAAAAGGAAACCGAAATCAGATAAACCGGAAAAGGCCTTGAACTTTCATTGTTAGTGATCTAGATTTATGATAGAAATCTGTGTAGATTAGTACGTCCTGCACATCATATTACACCTAATATCACTTCAGACACTTTATCTTGATCCGATTTTTTCAACCGAATTCTAGCATCGTGGACACAAACTCTTAAGGCCTTACCCATATCTCACTTTTTTCGGCGCTTTTAAACGTCTTTTAGTTAAAGATGATGAGACCGCTGCTAAAAGATACCATACTCATATCTTCTTTTATGATCGCTTTCAATGAAAAGGCCACTTTCACGAAATGTAATATAACAACGTCGGAAAAATGTGACAACTGCGTTACGCGCATGCGCTCCGCGTGCCCAGCGCGTGCGTTTTTTGTATGCCAAAAGTTCAGAGTCTGCTGAACTTTGCCACGAAAATGGAAAGCGAATTTGACAGAATAAAGCCGGAACCAAAGCCCAATTTCTTGGTTAGTCAAGAACGACATAAATTCGACTTCAAAAGTCCCTGGTATTTATTTGATGCACTGTATTCACTTCGCAAACTTGTGCTTTGTAAAAAAATGTCGTTAATCCATTCGATTTTTCATGTACGATTTCGAGAACTAAAAGATGTCAAAATTTGATGTATGATTTTGACAACTAAAAGCAGTTTAAATATCCCCCTACCAACTTTTAGGGAATCGTCGCTCACTTTTATCCTAAAAGCGCTCAAAAAGAAGCTTAAAAGGAGGTACCCATAGAACCCTGTTATGTAACTGTTAGGTAAATGTTACGTTTTCGGAACTAACGTGTTATGTAGCATAAAAGTAACATGGAAGTAAGATGTTTGTTATTATTTCCCACTCAATAAGATAACATGTTATATTAATATTATAAGTTCAGTTACCTGCAAATAATATTAATTTTTCAAACATTTAATACAAAAAATAAAGCAATTTTATACAAAATTATACAATTTTTTTATTTTGTATTATTTTGTGTCACTTAGCAATAGTTAGGTATTATATAATAGATCAGACTTTAAATGAAATTATGTGAAAGACAAACTATCTGATTTTATTTAAAGACTAGGATTTCATTCGACTTGCAAACAATTACTGATGTGTATGCGCGTACGAAGTAAAATTACATTTTTTCATATGATTAGAAAAGAAAATATGACATATATTAATCTTATGACATTCGACAATGAATTATGACAATGACGATGAAGATGATGTAATAAAATAAATGACAGCACCAATGTAGTTCTGTTTTGTTACAAATATGTGCTGCATATAGACAGTAATACCAGGACAGTAACATAATGTAAGATAAGAGTAACAAAGTTACGCTACATTTATGTAGATATGATAGTAACAAATGTTATGTAACTGGTTAGCTCCTTGTTACATAACTGTTAAATTACGGCATTGTACAAATGGCAGGTAACTAGTTAGCTCTATGTTACGTAACTGTTAGCATGTTACATTGTAACGAACGTTATGTTATTTGTTAGTTTTAAGTTACGTAACTGTTATGTATGGTGTTCAGTGGGTATGAATAGATATTCCTGCTAAAATACGTCTTTTATGGCTTCTTTTAAGGACTTTCTATAAAAGTGATTTAAAAGTGATTTAAAAGCGAGACATGAGTAGAGTCTCTTTTAACAGTGCTCTAAAATACGTCTTTTAATGCTAAAAGTGAGATATGAGTAAGAACCTTGAATTTTGTAAATTTGACATTTAAAGTTTGCATCCAACTGGAGTATTTATGTACGCACGGCTGTTTATACATATACGCTTTTTACACTTTTGAAAATTTTTGTTCTTGCACGCAAAATTGCTCTTAACCTGTGCGAGGTAATGATGGTGAGCTAGTTTCCAACCAAATTTCGCCCCGAAAAGATATTGCTGTAGCATGTGCAACATACGTTTTTAGATATTATTTTCTGTAAAAAAAAAATCTGTTTTACTTGGAGCACATGTATTTTCAAACGTATTGATACCCCAATCCATACATAAATCTTTTTAAGTTTAAAATAATGCTAGGGACGATTAACATCATATAATAAAACAAAATTTACACTAATTATTAGAAGTGCCATTATGTCAGTCCACTCGACTTTTTGATTATGTACAAAAATGTTTAAATAAAGCCCAAGAAGAGACTTACGGCAACATTTTTTAATATCTGCCCAGGAAGTATAGAAAATTTACATAGGAAGAAACAAAAGGTTACTCAGATACTTAGTCTGACATTAGGATTAAAATAGTACAAGTTGTGGAAAATAGCATTTAAAGTTGACAGTGTAAATTCATCAAGAATAACAGGTGAAATAAATGAGCCCATCATTATGAAAGTGGTCTAAGTCAAAATTAAAAAAAAATGAGTTTATCAGTTATTTCACCCCACATTATTTTAAAATAAAATTAATTCAATGTAATTTTTTCGATATTGTCAAAAATGAACCATTAGATAGTGGTTGTAATTTCAATATTATATGGAATTCATTTAGTGTTAATTATGAAAGTTGTCTAAGTCAAAAATTTAAAGAATTGATATAAACATAACCTTAAAATAGCACGTGGCCCTCCTTGGCGCGTTTTTGAACTACACAATAAGCCGACAAATGACAATCAAAGGATAACAGAAACAACAATACTTTCCGGTCTACCTAACAATATATAGAATTCATTTTGTTCTATTTTGAAAGTGCATTAATTCAGTTGGGCTCTTCCGAACTAATTATTGGCGGAAAAATAATTTATATATTTTACCACTATGTCAACAGATAGCGGTTCAGTTAGCTAACTTACGTTAATGGCAACGTACTTATTATGTGAATACGTTAATTATTATTCAGATATGATGTGATTTGCAGATATTATACGACCACGTAATACTTCTTTAGATGATTCTAAATTCCATGTTTTGAATCTTTCACCTAAAAGAGGAAGACCAAAAATATACGGAAATATTAAATTACTTCCATTATACCCCACCACTAGACCAGTAACGGAAGAAAAACATAAAGATATTATGTGTTTACTACCATACATCCCTCCAGTTTTTCAGGAACATTTTAAGAATCTTAAAAACTCATAACGATAAAAGCCTAAAATGATAAAAATGGATTACTTTTTAAAAATAATTATTAAAGGTTCATGAATTATTTCATTAAAATTATTGTTTCTAATATAACTCGTAGTTTTTTATTGCTTTAAGTCATTCATAGGACATTCAGTTAATTTTGAAAATGGTCCAAGTCAATTCACACTTTAAAAACGACATTTTGGTATGAAATTCACACAAAATTTCATATTCATAATAAATTTCCATTAATCAAGAGTAATAAAATTCTAAATTAAAATGTTGCATAATATAAAAATATTTTTTAATTTATTCAAATGCAATGCATTAAATATCTCGAAACAAGAAATATATGATTTAGACCACTTTCATAATTATGGGCACAAATGTCTACTGCCAATCAGTCAATGCAATTCTCTTTTCGCTTTTGAATAATGATTTTGTGTTACTTTTCTTACCTTCTTAGCTCTAACTCATACCGTTTGTGTTACAGAATAAATTTAACAACTATTTTGGAACTGACACCATATTAGATAAGTGGTGTATTCTGCGTTTTCAACTGTAACACAATTAAAGTTTCAAACTTTCACGGTTTGCAAATTACAATTATGCACAAAACATGCTTTTATACCAATTTATAAAAAATAAAAACAATTTTTTAAAAGTTCATTGATTGCATCGACCCTCTAACGAACGATCAGCCTGGTCCCAAGAATTGACTACTATCTGTATACCCTTTCGCTTGACTGCCAAACTTGAAATATGTTCGAGAACATTATCTGGACCTGTCCGACTCCAAATTTAATTTGTGGCAGTCTTTTCATCTTTCTTGAATTTTAAAATGTGTCAAAAATGTCCAAAAATTTTGAAAAATAATTCTATATGTTTCTGTCAGAGAAATTCTTGGTCACACTATCACCATAGGTCCATAAACTGACACCAGTAAGATAAGGATCATCATTGTTATTATTGCCAGTCGTTTCATCGTTCCTTTAAATTTATTTCTAGTATAGATTTACGATACATTTTTTCTTCTTACAATCCAGTTGCAATAAAGTATTTGCCTAATTGATAACTGCTCAAAAAAGCTAGAAGATCATTTCCAAAGACATACTGGCCCTACCTGGGAAGAGCTTGAGAACTGCCTAGAATTTCATTAAAAAAAAAAAAGTAAGCTCAGTGACACTAATTTCTACAAATTGATGTGAAAGGTAAGGACATGTGTAAGAATGTTTTCACCTTCGTGAGATAGTTCTGAAAAAGTATAGTTGAATTCCGGAACTAAAAAGTTGGATCTAATTCTTCAAAAAATTATACAGTCAGATATGAAGGGAATATGTCAATGAGGAACAAAGACCAAGCGATTGGAGGTCCATGGGCGATTCTATTCCAGGTATTACTCAACAAATGAGGTCATTGTTATCCAAACACAAGATAAGGCTGAACTAAGGCTATTCTCAGAAGGAGTGGGCAGAAAAGGAAGTTTATCCTGGACTACAGATCCAAGTAGGTGGGCTCTTTTTGATTGCTTTTGTTTTGAAGCCTACACTAATATTGTCTCTTAATAAGTCACTGTATTAGCCTGCAAGATTTATGGAAAATATAAGGACTTTTTAATAGTGGATACACCTTAATTATATTTCCTACACATATTACGTACTTAGTCATAGTCCAGTAAAGAATTCAGAGTGTGCCTTTCAGTTTTAACATATAAAAAAAACTATAGTTCATTTACATCTAGTCCAAAACTATTGTGTTCAGGACTACTTTTCTAAAAAACATGGAAGTCCTACAAAAAATAACTCTTATCGCAGGTGCTGGCCATCTACCATACCCGATTATATCTGCCCTTTGTGCTCAATCATAACCATACCGAACATTGTTACTCACATGTTCCGATATTACTACTTTGTACCATTAGTTAATCAAAAATCATAAATAATTAATTCATTAAATATCTAAACAGTACAACAATTTGAGCAAAGTGGAAATCATTTGAGCATTGAATTGTTAACCCTACTTTACAGATTACTATATATTAAAGTCTTTAATCAGTGCATGCAAAACATTTCCACATATATTGTTATAATATTCAAAGCTGAGTACCAATGTAATGAGAAAAAAAGAATATATACTAAATTCTGAATAATAATCTTCGTCAGGTTTAGCAGAGCTCCTGTATATTTCTATCTCTCTCTGTGTGTGTGTGCGCGTGTGTGTGTAACGCGTGCTTTGGTGCGTACGCACGCGGTGGTGTGTATGACGTGTGTACATATACCTATGCATTCATGTATAGGGCTAACTCATTCTGCAACTCCATGGTGAGCTTCAATTGAGAATTGTGAATGTTTCCGATTATATACAAAAATTATGGAATTAGTATGGGAGAACTAATAAACTATCACAAAGAACCGGCGAAACTCGTTACACTATTCTCTGATACAAAAAATGTCATCCAATCTCCATACATAAACATTTACTGAAAAATACCATCCTACTAACTGCCTGTGTTCCATGCTTGGCTTACCACTTTGAGAAAAAAAATACTGTTTCCTTCAAACATACCATAAACCACACTTGTTGAGAACACGACGAACAATAAAGCTGCGATGCGAGACATTTCCACGATTGTGAATTTTTTTACTGAGTTGTCAGAGAAATGATGTGCAGCCTCGTCCGTCTCTAACTTAATGTTAGGATGTCTAGACCACTGATTTCTGCACGTAGAAGACTATGTTCATCCGTATATTCACGATCGTACCACAGACCCTGAACTGCTCAGGCCGATTCCAGAACAATGAACATTAGTCGCACCCACCCGTTTCTCCGCAACGTTCTGACCATAGACTAGAGAGTTGCAGAGAGTGCCCCAAGCGAGGTTGGGAGGTTGCGTTTGGTGGTGCTTGGCAGCTCCTGCAGCGGGAATCTGTACTTCGGTGTCGGTATTTATCGATATCGGTAACTAGAGTTCGAAAATTCTCGGTAACATTAAATTGGAGAAGGTAACTGTGAAACATACCGTAAGTTACCGGGAACATTGAGAATTTAAGAGAACGTTAATTTTGTTATTTATACTTTAGGTTTCTTCGTTTATATAACTTTTTTTTTTCAATCAACTTTAAAGTTCAAGCTAAAGAGTAATAATTACTATTAGAAAATATTCATTATAGGGTCGTATTTTCCTCCAGCTAGAAATATTTACGTATGTACAACTTCACGGAAAATTCCATGCCATTTGTTTCAAACGAACTGATATTTCATTCTGCGACAAAGCGAATGGGAGGTTTTGATTGGTTATGGAGAACGTACAACGGAAATTCCCCTCTACAATATTTCCCTACAGCTAATCGAAACCTCTCGTTCGCTCTGTTGAAAAATTCAAATTCTCATAATTTCTCGATAAAAAAGGCTTTGGAGAAATTACCGATAAATTACCGGGAATTTCTCTTCGTTTCTGACGTAACTTACTGGATTTAGAACTCTACACTGTCAGTAGGTACCGATAGAGTTCTAAATCCAGTAAGTTACGTCAAAAACGATGAGAAATTCCCGCTAATTTATCGGTAATTTCTCCAAAGCCTTTTTTATCGAGAAATTTCGAGAATTTGACTTTTTCAACAGAGCGAACGAGAGGTTTCGATTAGCTATAGAGAAACATCGTAGAGGGGAATTTCCGATGTACGTTCTCCGTAGCCAATAAAAACCTCCCATTCGCTTCGTCGCAGAATGAAATATCAGTTCGTTTGAAACAAATGGCATGGAATTTTCCGTGAAGTTGTACATACGTGAATATTTTTAGCTGGAGGTAAATACGACCCTGTAATCAATATTTTCTAATAGTAATTATTACTCTTTAGCTTGAACTTTGAAGTTGATTGAAAAAAAAAAGTTATTTAAACGAAGAAACCTAAGGTATAAATAACAAAATTAACGTTCTCTTAAATTCTCAATGTTCCCGGTAACTTACGGTATGTTTCACAGTTACCTTCTCCAATTTAATGTTACCGAGAATTCTCGAACTCTATGGCAGTGTCGCTTGCGCGAACGACACTAGCGACTCGGTGCGATTCTGTACTTGCAGTTCATCAAGACTTGACGATGCAAGCGACAGTCTCGACGAGTCGGCACAGTTTACGCGAGACTTGACAACACTGTGCATTGCTACCAATTAATTACTAGATACATACCTAGAGAATTAATTTATAAGGTAACGTATTATACGTGATAAAACGATATATGTATTTGTAATTGATGTTTAAACTTCGTTTCATCTTATGTTATGAATGTCATTGGCGGGAAATAATGATTTTCTAAGAAATAAGTGATTTTCATATTCTGCAAAATCTGCTGCCATTTTTAATTTCTTTTGCACCAATTTAAATAATTTTGGTGTCATCATTTTTGTTATTTTCCACAAGTGTTTTAATTTTGTATCCTAAATTTTGGTTAAGTTAATGTTTTACTTGTTTAATAATTTTAAGGCTGATGAAGTATTTTGAAGGCAAGCAATTAATGTCAACGTGTAAGTACATACATATTTAAGTAAGAAATAATGGAACAAGGTGAATTCATTAAATGTGTAATTACAAATAATTAAGTACGTTATATCAAATATTATAGTAAGAACAGTATCCATTAAAATAATGCAAGTGTACGGAAAACTGATGAAACCCTCGAGAATTTAATAATATATTGCTGCTGTACATGAAATTTGTAATTCGTTTTAGTGAATGAATAATAACGACTCTTTCATGTCTAGCATATTCGTCCTGCCTGTTCACATGCACTTCCACGATTCCTATAGGTTATATTCCTATCAAAAGCCCGTACAAAATACCTGCACTTGAGGTTATAAAATATTAAATCCTGATCGGCAGAAGATTAATTTGCAAAAAAAGCTATTTTAATCTAAAATATCTTTTTGCCTATATTATTTTGCAACATGTATATATTTATAAGCAAATATCCTTACATTGAAATAATAGAACTACTTATAAGAAATGATACCGACTAATCCACAAGAACAAAGATAAACCAATATTTTAACAAATTGTGTTTAACGATACGTTATTTGCTCTATCGATATTTTCTTAGCTTTAACGATTCAGTTTTAGCTCTAACGAGGCCTCCACTAGCCCTCGGTAGCCTACGGATAATTTTCGATAGCTAGCGACGCTTCTTACCAACAAGTATTGATATCTGACGTGTATGTACAGAATCGCTCCTACCGACGTTTGTCGTTAACCTATGCTACCGACATTGATAGCTATCGGATATGATGTACAGAATCCCGCTAAAGGACAATTATACGACAATTTAGAACACTCTGGTAATCGATAAACTTGCATTAGAACGGAATAAAGGCAAAACAAGTGTTGTATGCGCTTCTATGCTAAAGCGACGAGAGTACGAGGTCTCGGAGTAAAATTTAGTTAATATGGACATCACAAATGGCGCAGGACGTCTCCGTGCAATCGATTATGGCTCCAGAAAGCATGGATCCAGAAGATTTCTGGAGTTTCACTTCGATTTCTTTATAATTATTGTACGAAAACGACAGGTGGAATATGCCATTTAGTACAATACCCAATATAATTCAACACATCTGTCGATATAAAAACAAACGTCGGCAACGTAGGTATTTTGAAAAATCTTCCTTACCGACATCGATCAAGTTCCTCGACGTGTTTCACGTCACCCTAATCCAGTCGAACGGATTCGACGCGTGTTGCACTTTACAAGTCGATGGAAAAGTGCAACCGTTCCAAACCTGGACTATATTTCTTTATCTTCGGAACCTCGTGTGGTCAAGCCATTTTGGGTATGTCGATTTGTTTCTTCCAGTAACAATAACCAAAAGTGTAAAAACAAGCGATATTAGTTACGTGTATTGATGCGTTTGGTAAATAAAAGACAACCTGGGGTGATTTTTACGAAGGTCAGATATCGTTAACGTCGCAAACGGCAACCTTCTGCTTTCATGTGAGGCTCTTTTCTGCTTTTTACTAGTTGCAGCCTATATATTATAATTATCCAAGGGTATAAACGATGGTGTTACGAGGCTACCCGATTTTCCTCAAAATAGAGAGGCGCGCATTCTATTAAGTATGAGTCAGTTACCGGAAGATAAATATCGAATCGAAAGCAACGACAGTATCGCCCGATTAAACCGAAAAAAATAACGAGTGAAATAATCATCGAGGAATGTTTTGGCTTACTCGCACGCACTCCGCATCGAACTGCACTCTGGACCAAAACACGGACCTACTCTTCCGTCAACATAGTGACTACCTCAGCACTTCCGATCAAGCTTCTAACAACTAAATCCAGAAACAAAGAAACTGGGCCCTGTCCTCACGGGCATCTCAAGGATAAGATCTCGTATAAAAGCGGTACCGAAAAGCAGCCGGCAGTAGTATAGAAGAGTTCAAGATAGCATACAGAGCAGTCTCCGGAACGAGGCTGGAGCTCTCTGAAGAGCTGACCGGACCGTAGTAACAGTTGTGCGTTTCGGTACTCCTACATCCACGAGCCAACAGTGAGAAGAACGACGGCGCTGTGAATTCCGGACCAGCGGGAGAATCTTAGGAAGTTCCAACCCTAGGGCACGCCTCGGTTTGAAGGCGTTCACGTGCAGTTCATCGCAACCGGCAGGACGTAGGAGAGTCACCGGAAGTAAAAGCCTCTGCGAAGGCAAGGTACAGGTCCTCTTTGAAGAGTTCCACTCTTCCACTCTCGCACTCTTTTACTCTTTTATCACTCTATTTTGAACCCTATTCCAAATTACTAACCCGCAATAGAATTCGGTATCTACCTTCCGGTAACAACTATCAAATTCTAACTCTTCAAGTATGAATCGCAACTCATTAGCTGCCCTTGCTGAGTAAGGCAAAGCGCACCTTGCAAGCAAAGAATTCCGTGTCAGTATTCCGCAATTGATACGCGGACGTATCTCGATTACACTTCCGCGAGGCGCTACCGCGCGGCCTACAATATCCTTGTCTCGACTCGCGACGATCTGCTTAGCGCAGCACATATAAGCACACCTTACCCCCATAGACATTGTACCCCTTATATCATAAATAGAACTGTTTCATTCAATACAAAACAACGACTTGGTTCTCACGAAACCTTAAAATCCTGCTGTGTCCTCATTGCAACTTTCCAACACCCTGTGAGGACCAAAAAACCTATCGATCCCACCAAAGAGGTTGACCTAGCCGCTCGGGTTATCCTCTCCATATTTCTCAAACAATAAACTGGTTACGTGTGCGTACGAGTTAATATCTCTACAAACAGTATACCGCTCCGAGGAATCTGCAAAATTCCCCCGGCCTCGCTAGCCAGTCGGCCGCCACGTAACAATGGCAAGAATACTCGAGGACCAGCCGTCCATGGTTTTATTAACGCCGCTTTCTTCATTCTTTTCTGGTTTAAATGCATTTTCTTTTTTTTTAACACATGCTGTATGACCGATGCACTGCTTTAAGAACCTTTCCATTTTTACTTAGATCGTGTTATGTGTATAAATAAACTCAAGAGCAATTTGAAAGTATACATACTGTAAAGTATGGTAAACGTTCCCTCCCTAACTTCGCTACTTTTAATGCACCGATGCATGAGAACAAGAAAAAATGGAAAAAAGATTCAGCAATTTGACAGCCAGCGACGAGCCTGCACCGAGGAAATCGTTAATCCGGTACATTTGTCGTGCCAAAACATACTTCGAAAAGACTGGGATTTTCAGTTCCGACTTATCGAGTATCTCTAACGATCCGTTGCTGTTCCAGTACTCTTTAGACACCGACTCTTTTCCATCAGACCGATGTAAACGCCTGTCGAAAAACAACAAAGGACGTGTGCCCTGTTCTTTTTTTTGTCCTGACACCTGGGGGTGAAACGGGGGAGAACGACCGATTGATTGACTGTCGGTTTCCAGGTCTTGCGACTCCGGAACGGAGAACATGTTGTCGCCGAATCTGGACGTCCTGATCGGGGATTCAAGAGACCCCCTGATTCAGGGACACCCTTGCGACGTGACGTCCTCCTTCGAAGGTCAACAGGCGAAGAATCAGATCTATGACAGCGGTGATAACGACGATTACGCCGAGAGTGACAACTAATCGCTAGATAAAGAATCATGGATTTTGGAAAATTCATTCATCGAATTGATCTTCGGGATCCTGAGTCGATGGACGTGAAAGACTCCTGCAAAGCGGGAGATAAGGACACTGGATGGACGATATCTGGAGACAGACAGTAGTGATCGGATTAATCAAGTACAAAGTACTCTTGATTCCGCCAAAAATGGCGGATTTTGCCTCTGAAACTTACCAAATTATTTAAGAGCGCGATGGAACAAAGGAGGGCAACTTCGAGGAACTATACTTCAACGTACTTTTACGTCCGCCTCAGGGGGTCGACACTGCCCTGTATTGGGGTGTAACGCTTTATGCACTACCGCCGTCTTCGGTTGGAGTAAGCCTTCTTCGCGAACTAAAATATTTGGCGGGCTATTCAAATTCATTTATTAAAAGAAGGGATATTTTCGGGATTTAAAAAAGTACTTGCAATGATCAAAACAGACGTTGCTTAAACTGACACACACAAATGTAAGGAAACAGTATATTAAACATAGAAGAAGTAACAAAAGTGTCAGTGGCGTAACGCCTGTTTTAAATCACTGTAAGAACTGAAATAATTACATTAAACATTAGTTAAAACGTAAAATATTTANTAAAAGAACCTCGTCAACCCTATCATTTGTAATAATCTTGTATTATTATACATTTGTAATACAGTAAAGGTAAATAAAATAACAATTGTACTCCATCAAATATAAAGATTCAGTAACTTAAATGATATCTATATTAAGGATATTTATGAAACTGATTCAATTAACAAACTGAGCAAACGTTTTTTTATAAGGAATGTTTTTCAGGTGTACGTCTCCGATTTTATTCGCTCTCATATATGTGATAAAGCATTAAAAAGTAAGAGACACGTGTTTTTTTATAGCTGCTCAAATTGATTTTAAGGGTGTGAAATCATTCCTTAAAATGTTATGAAAGAAATGTTTTTTTCTGATTACAAGTGCTTGCGGTTGATCTATTTAACTCTTTGAGGCACGGTGGTATTAAAAGTGTCCCACCTTTTAATGCGGTGGGGTATAAATGCCGTGCCTCAAAGGGTTAAATGAAACGTGGTACAAAATGTCCATCATGGTAGGCATGTTTGTCTGATAAAGTAATCATTTTTTTCTCAACTCCGGATGGGTGTAACCCCTAATGTATATCACTAACAACTAGCACGATTCAAGCTTGGCAATATTTAACATTTGAAGACAATTTTGTTATTTATGCGAAAAAGATAATGTAGATAGACGCTGTATATACATACTCACAATCATATTTAAATAATTTGTATTATTTGTTTTTGTTTATGAACATTTATTTTCTTTAAGAAATCGTTTTCTGCCGTTTGGGCGAGTCAAATTCCGCGCTGCTCTCGTCGCTAGTACGCCGCGCGGCCGGAGAGGGCAGTAGGTCCGCAAGGAAACCATCGATGAATAGCAGTGGCCACCTTAGTCAATTGAAACTCTAGGAATGTCCCAAGTTCAAGGTTGGGTAATATCACGTTTTTCGATATGTGACGTTTGACATACATACATACATACATACATACACAACCTCTTGACATTAGTCGCTTTCTTCTGGATAAAGATAGAGAATGTGATGTTCGACCGCAGAGAAAGTTTTACTTTCATGCAGTACTAAACTACGCATTTTGTGCAGTTACATTTCGCAGACGTACCACGAATGTCAGTTATATGACAAGCGAGTGCTGTTAAACACTCTGATTTGACTGTTACACCTTGTTATAAATCGTTTAGTGATGATAAAAGTTGCTTAGTAATACTGTTAATAACATAGGATAACTAAGTACTAAAATAGAAATATTACATTTTCAAGAAATACCCGAAACTGTGTCCAAAAACCTAAAAAGATGCAGGAGGCGATGATTCCAATCAATGGAGTACCGACTCATGTGATGACCCAAGGGTGTTGGATAGAAGAAGATTTAGCACCAGGAGGTTGTAAGGACATAGTTGTTTTAATAACAGGGAATCCAGGGATTCCGGAGTTTTACAAAGGCTTTATAAAGTCCTTGAAAGAGAAACTACCGTCTGAAACCCCTGTTTGGGTTGTAGGACATGCAGGGCATGTACAACCTCCCAAACTGCTTCATGCAAAACCTAGTGATATACCAGATAAACAGCTTTATGATATGAAAGGACAATATGATCACAAGGTTCAGTATTCATACTTTGATAACATAAAATATAAGTATTTATGTTATAATAACGAAAAATTTTTTCTATGTAGATGCAATTTATCAAGAAGTACGTTCCAAAGGATGCTAGATTACACTTGGTGGGTCACTCGATTGGTTCTTGGTTTATCTTAAATTTATTGAGAGACGAGGAAATTGAGCAACGTACCGTTAAGTGTTATCTCCTTTTTCCAACGATTGAGAATATGTTGGATACTCCAAATGGCAAATTCTATACTAGTATTGTAAGTTATATTTCAATTTGTAGAAATATTGACAAATAAGTGTTATTGTTATAGTCTACGTAAGATTATTACCAAGAATATTTTCACTTCAATAGGTTTCATGGTTAATTCCTGTTCTGCTGATATTTACATGGATTTTTTCGTGCTTTCCTTACATTCTTCAATTTTATCTGGTCAGATTATTTGGAATTTTTTATGGTATTCCTGCCAAGAGTATAAAAGCAGTACTGCAATTGTTGAATTATACTGTTTTGAACAATGTCTTCATGTTGGCCAATGAAGAGTTGCAACGAGTGAGAGAGCTAGATCATAATGTTATAGAAAAACATGCTTCAAAGCTCTGGTTCTACTATGGAACAAGAGATGGATGGGTACCGGTATCATATTATGAAAATTTAAAGGCCTGTCATCCTAAAGTTGATGCAGTGCTATGTAAGCGGCGTTTCTATCATTCATTTGTTTTAAACAATGATGTAGAAATGGGTTACATTGTTGCCGATAAGATCAATGAAATGATTGACCAAAGCCATTCCTAACCTAAAAAGATAAGATGTTTAATTAATAGAACAAAGATCGTGGTATTTTACTTGAAGCATTTAGCTGCATTTTATTTTTACAAGATCAGTGCATCAAATTATTCATCTTGTAAAATGTTATACATATATATATTTTTATATATATGTATATAATTTTTTGTTACTGCTGGGAGGTAATTGTGATATTTAGGAACAATTAATACAATACAATACAATACAATACAATACATTTCATAACGCTTTCTTGTAATAAACTATACGAGGACAAATAAGACATCACAGTAATTTTAAATAATTATGCACAAACGAATATTCTTATTCTACTGAAGCAAGCAAAAAGTTACATACAGAATTATTACAAACGATTTGTTGGGTTTTTCTACCAATCCCTATCATTTGTAATAATCTTGTATTATTATACATTTGTAATACAGTAAAGGTAAATAAAATAACAATTGTACTCCATCAAATATAAAGATTCAGTAACTTAAATGATATCTATATTAAGGATATTTATGAAACTGATTCAATTAACAAACTGAGCAAACGTTTTTTTATAAGGAATGTTTTTCAGGTGTACGTCTCCGATTTTATTCGCTCTCATATATGTGATAAAGCATTAAAAAGTAAGAGACACGTGTTTTTTTATAGCTGCTCAAATTGATTTTAAGGGTGTGAAATCATTCCTTAAAATGTTATGAAAGAAATGTTTTTTTCTGATTACAAGTGCTTGCGGTTGATCTATTTAACTCTTTGAGGCACGGTGGTATTAAAAGTGTCCCACCTTTTAATGCGGTGGGGTATAAATGCCGTGCCTCAAAGGGTTAAATGAAACGTGGTACAAAATGTCCATCATGGTAGGCATGTTTGTCTGATAAAGTAATCATTTTTTTCTCAACTCCGGATGGGTGTAACCCCTAATGTATATCACTAACAACTAGCACGATTCAAGCTTGGCAATATTTAACATTTGAAGACAATTTTGTTATTTATGCGAAAAAGATAATGTAGATAGACGCTGTATATACATACACCCTTAAGGTGAAGTGAAACACGTCGATTAACTTGATCAACGTCGATAAAGAAGATTTTTCTAAATGCCTACGTTGCCGACGTTCGTTTTTATGTCGACAGCTATACTGAATTATATTGGGTATTGTACCAAATGGCATACTCCGCCTGTCGTTTTCGTACAATAATATCAAGAAATCGAAGTAAAACTCTAGAAATCCTCTGGATTCATGCTTTCTGGGGCCCTAATTGACTGCAGAGGAACCCCCTGCGCTATCTGTGATTTCCAGGTCAATTAAATTTTCACTCCGAGTCCTCGTATTACCATCGTTTTAGTATAGAAGCGTATACAACACTTTTTTTACCCTTATCCTGTTCAAATGTGAGTTTATCGACTATCAAAGTGTTCTAAATTGTCGTAAAATTGTCCTGACCCTTTCGATTCTCATATCAAAGCCTTCGATAATTATATACTGATCGAAATATCAGAGATCGACGCCATTTTGGTTCTGGTCTGGGCTGAGGTAAAAAATTCTTTTCAAAAATCCAAATTTTTAATGTGTCAGGACAATTCTTAGATGATCAGGAGTGATGTGTCAAAGTTTCGGACAGTTTGGTCTAATACCCTTGAAAAAAAGTGTTGTATTCGAATCGACCGATTTGAAGGATGTTTCACTTCACCTTAACACTGCCAATGTCTGTTACGTCTCGTAAAGAAGTTTGTCGAAACTCAAAATAGTTAGAACTTATCCCCTATGTATGATAACCCAAGAAAGACTGGTACCACTTCTCCTGCATTTATTTCTATTAAAGGTTAAATATCAAAATGTATAATCTTGTGAATAATGGTGGACGAATTCTCGTTTCTAGAAGTTAAAAGGGTTATTCCAAAAACGTAGATACATTCATATGTAGTAGGTTGTCCAAAATTTTAATGTCAAAACTTTGGGAACATGTGAGAGACAACTCTGATAAGAACTTGTTTGTTTTTGCTTCCTTTTAGAGACCATGATATGGTATTTGCATATGGTATTTTTTTCAACGGTAATGCTTCAGGGGCAGCACTGCAGTGTGGACGCCAATTTCCAATCAGAAGAGAGCAACTCAGAAATATAATATATACATAATTTCAATGCCCTTTTACCTAGGAAGGAGGTGCTTAATCGAAAATCGCTCCCATATAAACAAGCGTCAACGTTTTATCTTTAAAACGAGCACTCGTGGAGCTCGATCGGTTGAGAAATACGCTCAAAATCGTTGTCCCCATGGAGCACCTTTTTCAGGATTTTCGAGTTTCTCGCTAGGAATTTGGGCATTCCTTAGCAACCGTTGCCGACTCTAGGCGGAGCGTCCAACTGGTGTATGCGGGCGGCCGGGGGTCACACACGTTTCGGCGCCTAGTCCAGAGGCGTCTAGCCGTTGTGTGAGTCCTATACGTGCAAAATACGCACATATTTTTCGCCCGTTGCTACACACCGCCCATTGTGCGTCGCGTCTCCCTCATCTGAGCGAGAAAGTACGTTTTGGTTACCTCCCACCGAATTCGATGCTAATGCCATCTAGCGGTGGAAGTCACCACTTTGGTGGTGAACGCCGTTAATAGATTTTTGTAATTTTCTCTAAAAGGAAGCAAAAGTGAATAAATTCCTATAGTTTTCTCTTAGTTTACTGGTGTCCCACACGTTCTCAAAATTTTTTAATTGGGACACCACGCATATATTTTCTTATTTAATGTTACAATATTTTAAAAGATGTAAAGGTCATTTTTATTTTTATTTTCTATATACATAATTATTACAATAAAATACATGATATAAACTTGACAACTAAAGTTATTTGTCTATCCTTTCGAATGTAAACTAAGAATAATTTTATAGTTTATCATATTTAATTTTAAATTACCTAATAACGGATGAGCGGAATGTGGGTTTATACATAAGCAGTCAAGTACCGAGAATCGGGCGTGCATAAGGTCCACTTATATGCGTCTGATTCGGCTTCAGTTTGTAAAATGATGAACATAAATGTCTCCCACAGGGTGTAACGTGGCAGAATACTGCCGTCATAAGTTAGAGCGCAGCGGTGGCGGTGAGTACCAAATTTTGTAATTATTTAATTTCAGCATCGGTTGGGGACACTCGGGATCATCTTGGGCAATAATTTGTTGCATGTATTTGGTAGATTTATAAGTTTTATTCTAGGGATTGTTATTTATCGTGTGTGGAATAAGACGTATTCCGTGTAAAAGAACCTCGTCAAGTACATGGTCGTTGCGAATCCCCATTTTGAAAAAAAAAAAATAGTTATATTCACATTATGCTTCTACCTACAAAAAATACTGAAATCAAATCACAAAGCCAAGCACATACGCCGGGAAGTATCTGCTTCTTATATAATCTGGCATTAGTTTATCAATCTTTTTTCATTGACGAACTTTGATGCCTTCACTAGTTTTACGTTTTTGCTGTAAATTTAAGTTAAGTTTAATCATCATAAGTTTTTATTATGTACAATGTTAAGTGATTTCTTATCGAGTACTACTTGGCGAGCCCATGTTTAACAAAAAACAAAATTATTTTCATATGTTTAACATTTGACTCTGGATAGGGCCCTCTTCACTGAAATCGTTGTAAATGGATAACACGTCGATTAATTGTGCAGAACACGTGTATCTATACAGGCTAAAAGACTGTGTTAAGATTTTATGGAATATTCAAGTCAACATTTTATTATAATAACATAATTAACCATAAATAACATTTTGCCAAATAATTAAGCCCGATTCTCAATTTTCTCTGTCGTGAAATGTTTTACCTGAAAAATGACAACTTAGATCTTAACCTCTATCGTATTAGGTCATTACAATATTACGATACCTTCATAATGTTAATGTAATTAACACAATACGAATTGTTGTTCCTACCCTATTTCCACAACAAAACTATTTTTAACACGTTAAGCGCGGCGTCAGTCCCTGGGGACTGACACGGCATCAAGAATCCTATATATAAAAAATTGTGCTAGAAAAATTGTAAACGGAAACTCAACAAAATCGGTTCCGCGCTTAACGTGTTAAAAATATTTATTTCTGGCCGCAACACGCCAGAAACAATCTTCAATTCACCAATCGGTCAATCCGGATGTCTAACCCTATTATTTGCGTATGACCCATATGACGATGACACAAACTATATCAACTATTAAAATTGTTTGAAAACTGTTTGAAACGAGGAGATGCCGCCATCCACCGTAAAAGAAAGCGAAAAACAATTTCATACCGATGTGGTGTCGGCAGCTAGGTTAACGGTACCTGCGTTGCTAACATACGTAGTTCAGGCAAACGCTGCAAGCGACTCTCCGATAGGACATCGCAGAATTACATGTTGATTCGCCATGTAGGGGGTGATTCGCAGGGGGTCCCTCTCCAGTCAATTAGGGCCCCAGAAAACACGAATGCAGAGGATTTCTTGAGTTTTACTTAGATTTCTTGATTTTCATTGTACGAAAACGACAGGTGGAGTATGCCATTTGGCACAATACCCAATATAATTCGGAACAGCTGTCAATATAAAAACGAACGTCGGCAACGTAGGCATTTACAAAAATCTTCTTTATCGACGTTGATCAAGTTCCTCGGCGCGTTTCACTTCACCTTAATATGTTATTACAATTCAAAAATGCGGCTACGCTTCGGTACTTCAGATACTTGGTATAACTGGCCGATGGCGACGTATCACTTGTCTAATTCGATGCCTCAAGTAACCGGTTTGAATCAGAGATGGCGCTTTAACCTTCGTCCTATTTTTGAAACGGTCCCTCGGGTACCAGAGGCATCCGCAGGAATAACGGCGCTCGTGTCGCAAAAATTTGATAGCTGTGTCCCCTTGGGCCTGGCTACTCTCATCTTCTCTCGGAATATACGTGGTTTTCTAGGCGTATATTACAACATAATACGTTCCTAGATTTCTACGTGAGCGCGAAGCATATTATCCCCTTCTATTTCGAAATAGAAAATAATGAATTCAATTGTAAATTTGATATTAAACTGGGTTAAATCGAAAGAATTTTGAACACAAGCGCCAAATTAATTCTTCCTTCAAAATTGTTACGTGTACACATATACGCTAAAAGACGTTTATAACCTAGAGAATACATATATCCTGCATCTGCGGCATCAACCATATTGGAAACGTAAAATTCTAAACAATTTCAAACGCAAGCACCATCAATTTAGTATTCCATAAAAATATTGACGTGTTTTCATATGTGCAAAAAGACTTTTATAACCTAGTGGATGCCGAATAACGCACACCTGCGGCATCCTCCATATTGGGAACGTAATTTATTGGTTTTCTACGATTTTCTACGGTAAACTACGTGGTTTACATAATGCATGTACATGCGTTGCACTGTAGGTAAATTTATATGTTCTTTTGTTAAAAAGTAATACTTCGCAATTATGTAAAATATGTTTCTTGATTTCTCCATATTCTCTTTTCCGTCGTATCTTAAACTACCATACAACATTAGACTCATTCTGAAACGTATGAATGCAATTTAGGATAACGTAACAAGTTTACAAAACATTAGGCGAATATGGGCGTTTGACACATCACTTATAGCTCTTACACCATTCCGTAATGCATTTAAGGTGATATGAAAGGCGCTAAGAAATTTAATCGAAGTCGATAAAATAAAATTCATCTGTACCCTTTTTTGGTGGTAACGCCATTATGGATACTCAAGTGGCATCATGAGCATCACATTACCGACATCAAGTCTCGCACCGAGCTACAGGCCGTCCGACCAGAGAGGGATCTTTTACTCGAGGCAGCTCAGGGGGGTGACACTCTAATCGGAGAAATTAAATGGTGTTTGCAGCGCCATCAGACCTAGTAGACGGAAGTGAAGAACTAATTTTGCGCTTGCGTGTTACTCATTAACCAATGACATCTGTATTATTTCTTCAGAACCCTGTAGTACCCTGGTGACATCTATGATTTTCATTTTTTACCTTCTAACAACCTACCTTCTTCTGTTTATTTAAAATTTTCATACGTCTTAATCATCAAAATTTGAAATAACCTGTAATAGCGGTAATAGCTTTAATAATAGAGAATGTAACAAACTTTGGAAATAAATAATTACTAGAAAAAGTGTTTTTATTTCTGTACGAAAGAAACCCAGGACATCCAATGCGTTCCTTATTACAAGAGAAGGAAAATTAGTTCTCATTTCGTTCCCAATAACGTATTCCTTTTGTAAATATATTTTAAAGTTGCGTATAAATCATCATCGTTATCATCGAATAGAAATACAACGAAACACCGTAGGAAGTTATATTTATGTACATATATAGATATATGTAACTTGGTAAGTAGAATGTAAATAACATTGCTATGGGTTATGTTTCTTTGAAATTCAGAGATTATTATAAAAGAAAAATTTTTAATTTATCTCATTATTATTCATATTTGTTCATATTACGAACTCGATCGATCTGAAAATAATGATTTCAAATCATATTGCATTAACTTAAAATTTATAATTGATAAGATATGATAATAACTAAATTAAATAGTTACAATTTTACAGAAATTGTTATATCTGTGAGATTTTCAGCTAATAAGTTACCTAACCTTATTAACTGCAACTTAAATAACAGTTTCTGAATTTCATTCAATTTAAATTTATGGCGGGAAATTTGCTAGTTCATACTTCCGGTACTATTGATCCAGCAAGATCCAGGCCGGTCTAGTCGGAAGACCCGTATACCCGAACTATTTTGCCTCAAATATTACTTATTCTGCTTGGAAGCCAATATGTAATGCATGAATCTTGTTCAAGAGATTCCATTGATTATATTTATATCAATTTTATATAGCCTGATTTATTGGCTACAAAGATTTTAATGATTATTTTCAACACTTCCTATACGACCGCGTCTCGGCTCATTCAGATACGTCGTCATCTTCGCACCTCCGTTACTTTTTTTAGTCGGTGAATGGCGCTAGTGGCGCACAAGACGTCTCTCGCGGGAACACCTTCCCCTTACCTCAAACCCCTGCTTCCTCTCTAACCTCAAAGTGGCTTCCAAGTGCAAAAACGTAGTGCATGTCGTGCATTGTTTTATAATAATCCACACAAACACTCGAGACAACATCAGAAGGAACTAGTTAGAGCATACAACGGCTAATGGAGAACGAAACTCAGATAAGTTGACCGTCTTTATGCATATTTTTCTTAAATAAGTATTATCCATAAAAGATTTGTTTCAAAATTGTTTTTGATATTATTGATTCTTTGTTAGAAATTTATTTGTTACAGATGGAGTACATAGATATTAGAAATAGTTCGAAACAGAACATGGGATGGGGTATGAATTGAAAGAAATTGTAGATGGTGAAACAGCTACGAGAGATATGAAACAAGTACAATAACGACCTGCTCAACTATTCATATTGGGTTACGTTACAGCTTCTCGCCTGTATATGTAGACGAGAGGAAGCAAAACCTGCAAGAAAAGATCACATATTGGCAGGAAGTATTCTAAATATTACAAATGGTGAGTAAACATTAATTAAATGTTTAATGAATTTGTATGTCGAATCCTTAACCTCGTTAGTACGATACCTACTTCCTGTACTATACTATTTTCTATATTTAAAGGTAATGTAGCATAAGAAATACTTCCCTCGTCTGGCATAATGTAGAATAACCAGTCGATTATATTTGGTGACTAAATATGTTAATCAAATGGAAGAGGTTAATTTATAATACATTTTTAGCAGTAAATACACGTTTCCAAAAATCTCATGTCTTAGTATTATGTTTGTACCTTTTATAAAACTTACATCGTGTATATGACACTTGTAATTTTCCTGTTACCATGTAATTAACAAACATCAAGCTTAATTCATATTATTTTATAGGTATCCTCGACATGCTGCTAAGACATGGACAGAATGCGATTGAGTAGTATCTATCGACATGGACAGGAATGCACTGGAAATTAATTGGCAGATGCCTATCTCAAACTTGTATTTCATATTCATATACTATAATCAGTCTATGTGCATAGAACGTCATTCCCACTTTAGAAATAAATAACATTGGACATGTGTAGCACGTAATTCCAGTGCAAGAGATTAATTAGAGCAATCATAAATGTACAATTTCAAATATACAAGTTAATTAATTTTTAAGAAAAGTATGTAAATGGATAGGAAAATACATACAAGTACATTTATACTGCAAATCGATGGGCTGCATATTATACGGTGAGTACTATTTCCAATGCTTCTCTTATTTTAATTTCCTGTAAATTCTTATGTCTTTCAAATGTGCTCTTAATGTTATAAAAACAAAAATTTCTGAAATCCCTGCAAATACACTTGCCTGAAAAATACTTCACTGAGTAAAGAACTGCTGTGAACCTCTTGTACAAAAAATGTTTATTACATATAAAGTTTCCATACAAAAGGCATTTAAATCATATTACAAAGCCAAGTACATAAATTACGATTACATATCTACTTATTTTACCAGTCGGGGTTGACATCAATTTAATGTATTTATATGCGAGTTTTAAAATGTTACTACTTATTCATATTCCGATTTATAATTACGTTTGATTAATTGACATTTAATTCTTTGCGAGTGCGTGTCTACAGAGAGTTGCCCAAAAGTCTTTACAAAGAAAAAGTCCCATCCGCAAAGGATTAACATTCCGTAAAGCATTATGTGATTATCAAGTACTACTTGGCGGGTCTGTATCCTATTAAATAGATTGGAGGTACAGACTTTCTAAAATACTTATTCAATTTAATATAATGTTGCAGTGATGCATCTAAAATGTATACGTACTATCGTTGAAGTTATCTCTAATACATATACTTTAAATATTAAAAAACATTGACCTGTCAAATAGTACTTGATAAACAAGCACTTAACGTTTTACGGAATGTTAATCCTTTGCGGTCGGAACTTTTTCTTTGTAAAGACTTTTCGGCAACTCTCTGTAGACACGCACTCGCAAAGAATTAAATTTCAATTAATCAAACGTAATTATAAATCGGAATATGAATAAATAGAAACACTTTAAAACTCGCATATAAATACATTAAATTGATGTCAACCCCGACTGGTAAAATAAGCAGATATATAATCATGATTTGTGTACTTGGCTTTGTAATATGATTTAAATGCTTTTTGTATGGAAACTTTATATGTAATACACATTTTTTGTATAAGAGGTTCACGGCAGTCCTGTACTCGGCGAAGTATTATACACGCAAGTGTTTTTGTAGGGTTTACATTTCTGTAAAGTCTATTACACTCTACGTTCAGAATTGTACGAAATGAGGCTTCCATACGTTATTTTGTTAGAATAATTATAGTTTTATCGAAACAAAACTCAAAATCCCGCGAATTCATAATTTCTGATACTCCAATGGACCAACGGCGCTATCTGTGACGTTTATCTAGAATTGAATTTTTCTCTGAAAACACGTGTTACCCACGGGACAAGCCAGTATTTTTTTGCAATCGTTTGTGAAATAATTTTCCATATTTTCCCATCTGACTCTGTAATAATCCATTTCTATAGTATTCTCAATTGTTCGAGCTAGGTCCTGAAATTCTTAATTTTCAATTGTAAACCTTCAGAAAGCGAAAAACATCAAAAACTTGTACAGACGATGCCATATTGGTTCTAGTTCGTGATAAATAAAAACATTTTTTATGAAAATTAAAAGGCATGAGCTTCAGGACCTACCTTAGGGCCTCCATATTCACGTGGTAAAATTTGAAACAAATCGGGGGGCTGTAATTAGGAGAATACTTTCACGAACGATTGGATCTCTCAGATATACAGGGTGTAACAGAACTCGTAGTCACGGTTCATACAGCGTTACCCTTGTTGAAAATGGAGTCGAAAAGTTCTGTACTGTTTTTTTTTTGTTCTACAGTACATAAATTTCCTGCAATAACTAATTTAAGCACTGCCAATCGATGGCATTTCCCAACGGAAGGCATAATGAAGAGGACGCCAGTAGGCTAGTACGCCACAACAAAGAATTCAGAAGTCTCCATAGAAGCCCAGAAGGTGAAGTGAAACACGTCGAGGAACTTCATCAACGTCGATAAAGAGGATTTTTCTAAATGCATACGTTGCCGACGTTCGGTTTTATATTGACAACTGTGTCGAATTATATTGGGTATTGTACCAAATGGCATACTCCACCTGTCGTTTTCGTACAATAAATATGAAGAAATCGAAGTAAAATTCCGGAAATCCTCTGGATTCGTGCTTTCTGGGGCCCTAATTGACTGCAGAGGGACCCCCTGCGCCATCTGTGATTTCCAGGTCAATTAAATTTTCACTCCGAGACCTCGTATTCCCATCGTTTTAGCATAGAAGCGCATGCAACATTTTTCTTGCCTTTATCCCGTTCAAATGCGAGTTTATCGATTATCAAAGTGTTCTAAATTGTCGTAAAATTGTCCTGACCCTTTAGTTTCTCATATCAGAGCCTTCGATAATTGTATACTGATCGAAATATGAGAGCTCGACGCCATGTTGGTTCTTATCTGGGCTAAGTTAAAAAATAAAAAAAAATCCAAGTTTTGAATGTGTCAGGACAATTCTTAGATGATCAGGAATGATGTGTCAAAGTTTCGGACAGTTTGGTCTTATACATTAAAGAAAAAGTGTTGTATTCGAATCGACTGATTTGAAGGGGGTTTCACTTCACCAGAAGGATACGGACGTTCGATGCTCGATAAATAGTATGTTAGCCAACGGATGGCGGCGCTGTAATCATCTCTCCATCTTTCTTAATCTTATGGCAATATACAGCGATTGCATTTTCTTTATCTTACCCCCAATACTCGCCTTTCCATATGCGTCTCTCTTCCTCCTGTACGTGAGATATCGTTGACTAACACGTGCGATCTTTCTTTTACCCCCACTTCTGGTTTGTTAGCCAACTTTTAGAGCATCAAGCGCTAACATAGGATCTGGGCTTCCATGGGACTTCTGAATTCTTTGGCCACAGACAGCCAAACGCAGCACTACCCTATGCGTTAGTGCCTCTCCGTAATGCCTTCCGTACGGGAACGCGATTGATTGGCTGTTGTTAAGGTGAAGTGAAACCCCCTTCAAATCAGTCAATTCGAATACAACACTTTTTTTTTAAGGGTATTAGACCAAACTGTCCGAAACATCGACACGGTACTCCTGATCATCTAAGAATTGTCCTGATACATTCAAAATATGGATTTTTTGACAAAATTTTTTACTTTAGCCCAGACCAGAACCAAAATGGCCTCGAGCTCTCATATTTCGATCAATGTACAATTATCGAAGGGTCTGATATGAGAATCGAAAGGATCAGGACAATTTTACGACAATTTGGAACACTCTGGTAATCGATAAACTCGCACTTGAACGGGACAAAGGCGAAAAAAGTGTTGTATGCCTTTCTATGCCAAAACGATGGGAATACGAGGTCTCGGAGTGAAGATTTAATTGACCTGGAAATCACAGCTGGCGCAGGGGGTCCCTCTGCAGTCAATTAGGGCCCCAGAAAGCATGAATCCAGAGGATTTCTGGAGTTTTACTTCGATTTCGTTATAATTATGTACGAAAACGACAGGTGGAGTATGCCATTTGGTACAATATTCAATATAATTCGACACAGCTGTCAATATAGAAACGAAAGTCGGCAACGTAAGTATTTAGAAAAATTTTTTTTACCGACGTCGATCAAGTTCCTCAACGTGTTTCATTTCACCTTAACTTAGTTATTGCAGGAAATTTATGCACTATAGGAAAAAAATAGTACAGGACTTTTCAACTCCTTTTTCAACAAAGATAGCGCTGTATAAATCGTGACTACGAGTTCCGTTACACCCTGTATATAGACTAACCCTTTCATAACACCTTGATCATTAGAAATATATTCTCATACAAGGCTACACAAGAAAAAAATGTGCGTGTCGAGGGACACACGACAGAGGTAATACTTCAGCAATTCATTTGCGTTATGTAATGACGGAGCTTTTATTCCCAAATTGAAAGGTCCAGCTTCGCAACTTATCGGGTTTGTTTCCTTTTCACTTTCACTTATATTCTTTTGTATTGTATATGTATATGCAGACTGATATATTCGCTAAGATATACGTGAAAGTCAACACAAAATACTACTTATTATCAGTACTTGCTAATGTACACATTCGCCCGGCTAGGGAAGAAGACTAACACAGGCGAGTTAGTGTGGATAGCGCTACGTCGCTACGTCGCTATGACGACACACGTAGGCATGCCATATAGTATATATACACACATGCGGGATAGATGTCGTCACAGGCTTGGATGCGAAAAAGAGAAAAGGGATACATTCCAATGCGTAACGCTTTTTTGTTACATCTTATCTTTTCCGGCATTTTACTCTTCAAATGGTCGAAGCTCGGACGCTGCATAAGAAGTTTTACTTGAAAAATGATTTTTTTTTAGAACATAGGGATGGTTATTACGTAAAATATGTACAATTTCCCGGATATCCCCACTGCCAAATAAATTCAGTCAATTCTTATATGATATCTCTTAACGTAAACGTTAATTGCAGCTGCGACAATTTGCGCCCTTCTGCAGAAACATAGATATGAAGTATGTCTTAATATTATATTCATTGAAAAGTATTTCTTTCCAGTAACAAAACCATGAATTCAAAATTAACTACGTTTTAATTTTTGTAAACTCTGTCCATAATGTACCACCAAGCTCTCCTATCGACAATTGCATGAATCTTTTTTAATGTTATCATAAAAGTTCAAAAATATTTATTAACGTTCCATTTTTTCTAAACTCAACGTTAGCCGTCGAATATTTCGTATTACTGACATAAAACGCATAATGGAAAATGAAATATATTTTTGACAAATGAATATTTAAATTAACCTACTGTGCATCGGAGATGTTTCTTGAGTGGCCGGGTAATGTTTCCAAATAACATATAGAAATTCTACCTTAAACCTACCTTAAGGTGATGTGAAAATGAGATCTGAGGGGTCAATCGTTCTTGAAACTTTTCTCCGAACTGGGTGTACCAAATTGTTTGAAGATTTGTGACGTGAATGTAGAGGCCTTAAGGAAGGTCCTGATATCCATAAAATTCCACTTTTTACAAAAAAAAATTTAGAACTGTTTATAAAAGGTTAAAAATTATTTTCCATGGGTGTCAGGACTTATCCTGGGGTCTCCATATTTGAGATAAAATTTCAAATTATTCGACAGCCAGTTCCGAGAAATGTTTCACAAAACTATTGCAAAGCAGGGGTAATTGCATAGATATAGTAGACGGTGATGTCAAAACAAAGCGTTTTTCCTCAAATCATACAATATTATTTCACACGTGCGCCTTGATACCTCAAATGTAATGATAACAACTAAAAGATTACGGTTGAGTGCGCTTATGTTTGTTTATGTATATGGAATTTTTATTGACCTACTGATTTCCTATTTGCGATGCTTTAAATTTAAGGGTTCTGTGTCGTTATAAACAATTCACATTTTCTAAATTTTCTTAACATAAAAGATCGTCGGAATTGCTTTGCGATTCCGTTGCACTTACTTTCCGCCCGTCATAGTTATTCGAATTAATTATTAATCCGCAACGGATCTAGATTTCTTCACGAATTATCATGTCATATTTGTGACGTGAATGATGATTGACATTAGCACATCGAGCATTGGAACAAGCTTGACCTTTATTTTATAACTTTTAACATGGTTAACTGCAATACTGCAATATTGATCACGTAGTACCGTTACACGATAATAAAAAAATAACTTCTACATAAGCCGGCGGTTACACGTTTGTTTTGCAAATTGCGCTCTTATTCCACTCTAACACAGGAGAAATAGCCAATTGCAAGTTGCAAATAATCGAGTTGCAATCTAGAAACGAAAACTGAACGTAGATGGACGCATGTACAACTTTCGGCCCGATATGCCGGGTGTAAAACACGAAGTATCTAATTCCTACAACAAAACACACGTAACTTCCAAGATTTAACAATTTCCCTAAAGGTAAGTAATCTCATATAATCTTCCTTTCTATACATTCGCGTACTTGCGGTTAATAAGTAAATGAATCGGTAAACAATGCATGAGATAAGTAATCAGCTGTGAGCGATCGATCACTGTTTAGGACAACAAAGAAAGAAGATAACGTAATCACTTATAAAAAAAAAAAATCATCGAACCGTCCATCCGTCTATTCGGTCGGAGTAGTTCGGATAATTCCGTGAAAGGCCGATTCGGCTCGGTGGGCGTGGACCACGAAGCGTAGAAGGTCTAGAAGGCCGTCCCCCGTTCGCTGGTGGGCGGGGCTTCGGCGTTCCGAGGGCGTCGCCAGCGGTTCTCGTAAATAATGCCTCGTTCTCAAAGAGGGGGTAAGTACGGTGAATTTTACTAACCTGCAGTCACAATCGAGTCGTAGGACGATGAGCATGTTACTGCGTGCCTTGGGCATGACTTCGGTCGGACCGGAAGTGAATTGCGCGTATCCGATTAACCCGTAGTCGCAGCGGCCTAACCTCACTCTTCCGAGGTCTCGTAAAAACCGCGGCCGAGGAGCGTTCAAACGGCGGGGTTCGACCCATTAGCACGGTTCCGCGACGTTCCGGAATCCCTGGAACGTTATCCGACGGACCAAGAACTTCAGTGAAAACGAAGCAACGTTTCTCTTCGATCGGTAAACTTCACTTAAAGTGCAGCCGAGCCACCGTTACATAACCTCAAAGATTTCTGTGCGTCTATCGAACAGTCGCGCTTTAAACCGGTGCGCGGTGGTTCTCGAATCGACGGAGGCTTTAAGCCCGTTCGACCGGCCGGCGCCGCATTAAAGGGAATATAACCTAACCGTGTCCCTCTCCTGGACTTTTCCAGACCGCTCCGGATATCTCGTCGAGGGTGATCGTTATCGGCCAGGTGACCTGCGATTCTAAATAGGCTCTAGGAATCATTTCTGGACGATTTAACCTCCCGAAGACGTTTCAAAAAAAGCTGCTTTGGCAAGGAAACGGTAACCAGGCGAGGACACGTTGGCCAGGTTTACCGACTCTTTTTCATCCCGACGATCAGCCACGGGAGTCGTTCAAGGACCATCTGGACTTGTTTCTTATTCTTCTTTAAGACGCGGGAGAATCACGCGAGATGCAACGTAAGAGCTTGGAGAAATACCGAAGATTTTGTAGAAGGTAAAGTTCTTAGTTGTTTCGATAACTAACGGTGAAGATGTAGGCTAGAAGCTGAAACATTTTTTCTTTGGGGGAGTGGAGCACCGACTCGCGTGATCTTTTGCCAGCGAAAATATCGGAAGGATAAGTTGGATGACATAGGAAAACGAAGGACTACGACGGAGAGTAAAAGCATACACCAGGACCTCAATTTTGGCGTTTAAGCTCGGCCCTAGATATTCGTGAGTGTTTCAGGAAGTGTGTGTACACGGTGGATGTGTGAACGAGGAAGATTCTTTTTTGGATTAAAAGAAAGGTTATAAGTGCTCGTTTCCTGAGTGTAGAGCTCCTCGATTCAAGTGGAATGGTGAATGGTTCTTTCGTTTGGAGCAAAGTGATTCGGTAGAGGAATTGCTCATCTTTTAAGCTTCCTCGAAGATTGTCTAACGCACAGGGTTGACATGTCCTGCATTTTGGCATCGTCTGCTTAATTGTCATCGTGGAGTTCTGCTTCGTCGCAGGTGAGTGACCAGACTCTTGCTGTAATTTTTAAAGCGTACCAAAGTTTTCCTACGTAATTTCTTAAACTTATTAAGTAATAACGATATAGTTTCAAAAACATGCATCGGTAATTTGATGTCATACCTGACATTTTAAATTAATGGATACCTCAGATTGTTATAAAAAGGAAAGATGGAAATAAAATATGGATCGGTTTAATAAAAAAAAAGAAATTGGCCTACGTAACAAAAAATTCTGTTATTTAACGACATGGCCATTTTCATGTAAAGAATACGTTTGAAAACTATTGAGAATTTGAACGAGATAAACGTGTTTAAAAACTATAAAGCAAATAAAGTTCTTTGCTGTGGATGTTTCGATATTAGTGAGAAAATCAAAATAAGATTTAAAATATATTTTCAGTGATCAAAATTAAAACAATGCGGAAAAGACTAAGAAAAAGTCTGAATTAAAAAGAATTTTTTTTATATTATCTCGCATAGAGAGTCACACATTGTGACACTTTGACCGTGCTTCTCTCTGGTCTGGTATGCATCTGGTAGACAGTATTTATATTAAAAGAATTAATGACAGTATTTAAAAAAAATACTTAATGAAAAGGGGAAAAAGAATTATAGTGCAACGGGCATTCTTGTTAGGTGTACTATTTCTTAACTTGCATTTTCCTTTGTCATTTGCGTGTCGCAAATCTGCGTTACTTTCTATAATACTTTTATTAATGTTCTCGAACTACAGTATCGACCAGGGTGTTTCATGAATTAATTCGTTCAATAAATATTTATTGACAATCAATGGACAATCAAACCAAACGACAACCTGGTTGTCGAGAAGACATTCATTTTTAGTCATTGTTTATACCTACTATCTCATTCTTGCACAAAATTGGAAAATATTCGCATTGTAAAGATTGAATTATATCTCGTGATGCATAATGTACCTCTGAATACGTAATAACAATTTATATCCCATATCGTAGATGGTAGAGATACATTTTTCTATATTCTAAATCCTGGCTTTTGGTATTGCGCGTTTAATGTGCTATTGTTCTTGTAGGGAAAATGTTTATGACTTTAATACAGTATCGGAACCCATCTATTTTTAACCCTGGATAACGTTAACTGTTCCTGGCAATAAGGAAGATTGTATGGGTGGCTCGTTAAATTCCTAATTTTTTTACATTTTCGGAAAGCACTTTATCTGCGTTGACTGAATTGTAAGATTAAATCATTTTCCACGGCTAACGTCGAAATTCAGTTTTGCATTGTAAGAGTCTACAACGTGTAAATTTATTAGGTTATTTGTTATTCATAGGTTAGATATTATTCCCAGCCGATTGGATTATCTTAGCGGGAAGAATTAGTTACAAAAATCCTAAACGTAGCAGTGATACAGACAATGAAAAAACGTTAACGTTTCTCTTTCCGATGTTGAGATGCATCGGTTTAACAAACTATGCATTGTATATCGATGCGATTTAACCTTCAAGGATGACACGCGGTGCCGTTCATTTCGCCAGAAGCTCCGTTACTTCTCCAATTAATTTTTCAACGAGGATAGACCGCGGTTACAAGTGAATTCAAAATCGTAGACGGTTAAGCGTTCCGTATCGTGCTTTTTTCGCAGTTAGTTCATATAACATTTGAGAAGTACGATATAAAGAAATGAGATATCGTCCAGCCGTCGCTAGTCCGCGGCCATCTTTTTTCAATTGGATGCTCGGAATTCTGAGGGCGTACCGACATTGTTTTCGACCGGACGATTAGGGATATAAACCGACTGAAATGAGCAGTCGTATTTACGCGTACCGAGAATTTTTGGCGTCGGTACCCTCGGTCTCGATACGTAGCCCATATCGGTGAAAAGTAGTATCAAATCGGATACAATGCGGTAAGAAGATACTGTTTTTCATTTTTCTCTTGTATCCACTCGAATGTTAAACCGATTGACGACGAAAATGTATTTTAATTAATGTACGTCTCGGTACGTAGCCCATATTGGTGAAAAGTACTGGTACCAAATCGGATACAACGTGATAAGAGGATACCGTTTTTCATTTTTCACTTATATCCACTCGAACGTTAAACCGATTGACGACGAAAATGTATTTTAATTAATGTACGTCTCGGTACGTAGCCCATATTCGTGAAAAGTACTCGTACCAAATCGGATACAACGCGATAAGAAGATACCGTTTTTCACTTTTCACTTGTATCCACTCGAACGTTAAACCGATTGACGACGGAAATGTATTTTAATTAATGTACGTCTCGGTACGTAGCCCATATTGGTGAAAAGTACTCGTACCAAATCTGATACAACGCGGTAAGAAGATACCGTTTTTCATTTTTCTCTTGTATCCACTAGAACGTTAAACCGATTGACGACGAAAATGTATTTTAATTAATGTAAGAATTCGTCCGCAACGGCCGTCTCTGATACCGTTTAAAAGGCAAAATTTGCCCACGGCGGATCCATCTCCGATCCGTCTCCGATTTATACAGGACGAACATGAATGCTGTCCGTATGAATATGGTATCGCCATTGTAAAAGACATATTTACCCGCGTCCGTTCCGTATCCGGTCCGGTAAATCCGACAAGATCGATACAATGTTTTTTAATGGAAACGTTTCCATCTTTCCGTTTTTGTGCCGTCCGGTTAGTCTGTTCAAGCTTCGGTGTTTCCGGTATCGAAGATATCGCCGCCGGAGAAGGTCAATTTACGCACGTCCGATCCGTCTCCGATCCGTCTTCGATTTGTACAGGGACGAATATGAATGCTACCCATATGAAGATTGTATCACCATTATAAAAGGCCTATTTACTACCCGGTCCGGTCGATTCGACAAAATCGATACAATGTTTTTTAATGGAAACGTTTCCATCTTTCCGTTTTTGTGCCGTCCGGTTAGAGTCCGTTCAAGCTCCGGTGTTTCCGGTATCAAAGATATCGCCGCCGATGAAGGTCGATTTACGCACGTCCGATCCGTCTCCGATTTATACAGGACGAACATGAATGCTGCCCATATGAATATGGTATCGCCATTGTAAGAGACATATTTACCCGCGTCCGTTCCGTATCCGATCCGGTAAACCCGACAAGATCGATACAATGTTTTTTAATGGAAACGCTTCCATCTTTCCGTTTTTGTGCCGTCCTGTTAGAGTCCGTTCAAGCTCCGGTGTTTCCGGTATCGAAGATATCGTTGTCGATGAAGGTCGATTTACGCACGTCCGATCCGTCTCCGATTTGTACAGGGTCGACATGCATACATCCCCCTTTTACGTTGGCAGTACCATATCCCTATGGGAGGCATTCATGTTCGTCCCTGTACAAATCGGAGACGGGACGGATACGGATCGGACGTGGGTAAATGGACCTCGAGGCACCCCTTCTACGGGAAACGGATTTGGTTAGGTGCGTCAAGCTAGCACGTCACCATCCCAATTCACGATTTCTGAATACAAAGGAATTATGTGCTAATTTTGTGCCGAATCGAGTTTTTGGAAAAAATGGTTGGTGTAAGAAAAAAACTGTTGCAGCACAAATTTAGCACAATTTCCCCTTCAATTTGGCGTACTTGTTTTTAACTTTCTGGAATGTTTGAGAAGGGACCGTGCTAGCTTTACGTGGAGCTGGCACCCTCGGAACAAAGATCGAGTTTTTGGAAAAAATGCTCGGTGTAAGAAAAAAACGATTACAGCACAAATTTAGCACATAATTTCCCCTTCAATTTGGTGTACTTGATTTTAACTTTCTGGAATGTTTGAAAAGGGAACGTGCTAGCTTTACGTGGAGCTGGCACCCTCGGAACGAAGATCGAGTTTTTGGAAAAAATGGTCGGTGTAAGAAAAAACTATTACAGCACAAAATTTGCACATAATTCCTCTGTATTTAGAAATCATGAATTGTGATGGTGACGTGCTAGCTTGACGCACCTGATTTGGTTTGAGTATTGAGCGTATTTTGATTCGGCACGAATAGGTATCGGTATTTTTTTCTTGATGCAAGTAATAAGTACCGATACGTGGTATCGGTTCGTCCCTAGGTACGATCAGGGTTGTTCGGTGACACGTCACTCGATGTTTTTTAAGTCGAGTTAAGCGACGTATTTAGCGTAAAAAAACCCGGGAAAAATCTACTAAATTACATGACAAAGACGGCGGGACGGTGACTTCACTTTTTTCAAAATATCCAAAGGGTGCACTGTCCGTGATGAGTGTTTCGGTTAAAAAAGTATATAAAAAATCGCGTTAGAGAGCAGCAAACCATCAAAAGGGTCTTCCAGTCTTGAACATTCCAGTTTTCTGTGCATTCCATGGAAAACTATAAATCTTCAACTTCTATTAATATTTCACTTACGACCGATTAGAAACACGTCCGAGAGCCGCGGAAACGTAAACGTCTCCTATTCGCTTAATTCACATCGCGGACAAAACTCGTGACGTAAAATACCTACTTATTTGGCATAAAAAAGAAAAAAAGGAAATACGTAAATTGCTCGGAGTATTCGACTTACCCAACCCTAGATACGATCTCTTAAGGTGATGTGAAACACGTCGAGGAACTTGATCGACGTCGATAAAGAAGATTTTTCTAAATGCCTACGTTGCCGACGTTCGTTTTTATATCGACAGCTAGGTCGAATTATATTGGGTATTGTACCAAATGGCGTACTCCACCTGTCGTTTTCGTACAATAATTATAAATAAATCGAAGTAAAACTCCAGAAATCCTCTGGATTCATGCTTTCTGGGGCCCTAATTGACTGCAGAGGGATTCCCTGCGCCACCTGTGATTTCCAGGTCAATTAAATTTTCACTCCGAGACCTCGTATTCCCATCGTTTTAGCATAGAAGCGCATACAACACTTTTTTTGCTTTTATCCCGTTCAAATGCGAGTTTATCGATTACCAGAGTGTTCTAAAATCGTCGTAAAATTGTCCTGACCCTTTCGATTCTCATATCAGAGCCTTCGATAATTGTATATTGAGCGAAATATGAGAGATCGACGCCATTTTGGTTCTGGTCTTGATGGGTTAAAAAATTTTTTTAAAAAATCCAAATTTTGAATGGGTTAGGACAATTCTTAAATGATCAAAGTTTTGGATAGTTTGGTCTAATGCCCTTAAAAAAAAGTGTTGTATTCGAATCGACTGATTTGAAGGGGATTTCACTTCACCTTAAGGAACCGATAAACGCGAGACATCTCCAAGCGGTTCGGTCGGCGGCGGTCAGCGGCCGACCGGTTCTCCGAAAAGAGCAACGGCAACGGAATCCGTAACGGCTGGAGACCCTTTGGGTGGAAGTCGGAGTTCGCGTCGGTAGACGGTCAAAAATGAGTTTGCGCAATTTTGGCGACGAGTGCGCGGGGGAGTCGCGGTCAAGCGGAAAAACGGCGGATCGATCGCGGAGACCCTCCGGCATCGATTCGGGGAGTCCACCCGAGGGCCCAGTTTTTCCCAGCTCGATTTCGTGGCGCAAAAAGGCCATGTCGCCCCCGCCGCTGGTCAATTCCCGAAATAACGCTCTCGGTTATGTCATTTCGCGAGTCGCCGGTTGCCCACGGCTCGAGCCGAGGAGGAGCCGACGGCGCGTCCACCGCGGTCTAATTTCGCTCGAAATACCGCTGCCTGACAATGGGGCGGATCTTTTTCTCGGTATCTTTTGGGCCCCTCTGATGCTTGCTCGTAAGGTAACTTTTGGTAATGTCCACCCTAATTTGAAAGCCGGGGAAAAAATTAAACACAAAATATTTTGGGAAGGGGAAATGAGAAGAGTGTACCCGAACGATGTCTATTTCAGGTACAAACTTTAAAAAGAAAATATAATTGCTGCCTGACAATGGGGCGGATCTTTTTCTCGGTATCTTTTGGGCCCCTCTGATGCTTGCTCGTAAGGTAACTTTTGGTAATGTCCACCCTAATTTGAAAGCCGGGGAAAAAATTAAACACAAAATATTTTGGGAAGGGGAAATGAGAAGAGTGTACCCGAACGATGTCTATTTCAGGTACAAACTTTAAAAAGAAAATATAATTGCTGCCTGACAATGGGGCGGATCTTTTTCTCGGTATCTTTTGGGCCCCTCTGATGCTTGCTCGTAAGGTAACTTTTGGTAATGCCCACCCTAATTTGAAAGCCGGGGAAAAAATTAAAAACAAAGTATTTTGGGAAGGGGAAATGAGAAAAGTGTACTCGTACGATGTCTATTTCAGGTACAAACTACAAAAAGAAAATATAATTGCTTCCTGACAATGGGGTGGATCTTTTTCTCGGTATCTTGGGCCCCTCTGATGCTTGCTCGTAAGGTAACTTTTGGTAATGCCCACCCTAATTTGAAAGCCGGGGAAAAAATTAAAAACAAAGTATTTTGGGAAGGGGAAATGAGAAAAGTGTACTCGTACGATGTCTATTTCAGGTACAAACTACAAAAAGAAAATATAATTGCTTCCTGACAATGGGGTGGATCTTTTTCTCGGTATCTTGGGCCCCTCTGATGCTTGCTCGTAAGGTAACTTTTGGTAATGCCCACCCTAATTTGAAAGCCGGGGAAAAAATTAAAAACAAAATATTTTGGGAACAGGAAATGAGAAAAGTGTACTCGTACGATGTCTATTTCAGGTGCAAACTATAAAAAGAAAATATAATTCCAAAGGAATACGTAATTAAAAAAATTGCAGGATTAGGCTCCTGGGCTTTGTTCCCAGGTGTAAGTAATAAGGCCCGCGGACATCGATGGGAGGATGCACATTAATTTGCCCGGTTAAGGTGATGTGAATGTGGCGTCGAAGAGGTTTTGTTTATAAAACTTTAATAACGTTTCAAACTACTATAAATTATATTTATAAAACCTTAATAACGTTTCAAACTACTCGGTTCACCGAACAGTTTGAAACGTTACAACGTGAATAAAGAGACTATAAGGAACGTCCTGAAATGCATGAAATTTCAATTCTTTTCAAATTTCATTATAGGTATTTTAAAAATAGTTTATAAAAAATGAAATTTCGCGAGCTTTAGGACCTACCTTAGGGTCTCCATATTCACGTTTTAAAGTATGAAACGATTTCAGACCCCCCAGTTCGTAGAAAAGTTTTATGAACGACTGAGCTTTCGGATGCCACTTTCACATCCCCTTAAGGCAAGTTATGTCATCAAGATTCTCGAATGTTGTTTTCGGGCATTTTTCGTAAAGCCATTTCTTGCCCAGGACACGTTGCCGCATATCGGCAACCCTATTTTCTTGATAAAGGCTGCGGTCTCAGTTCTCGGTCTTCTTTGAGGTGCCAGGCTTCGTTTTTTAAAGGCATTTTGCTCAAGTTTTGTCGTGAGGTTGTATTTACTGCAACTTGTCCTACTATCATGTCCTCTTTGAAAACGATCTTTGGTTGCGCTATATTGCCCTATTCCGAAAAACCGAGCTAGCACAAAATTTGCGAATGTAGCACATAATTAGCACATAAAGAGCACAAAATGTTAAGACAAAGAAATTTTAATTTTGTAAAGGTGGGGGTGCCAGCTTTACGCACCTCCTATTCCGGGTTTTATTCCCCGCTCGGCGCAACTTACATTTCCAAGTTATGATTTCTAAAACAACAAACCTTTTCAACAAAACTCATCTAACGGTATGTAGAAAAAAGTATAAGGTACTACATACCTGCTAGACAGAGCAGGACTTCGCAAAACTTTGGGACACACCGCTTGAACGCTGCAACCAAATTTTATAAAATTCCCTCGGAAATATTTCTTATCAGTCTCGGTTTACCGTGGACCCGTCCATGCCCCGACAATACTCCCAATGGACTCTTCTTTGTCCTACTAATTGACAGGGAGCCACACGCATTGTACTTTTATTACATGGTGAAATATAAGCATGGGTCTTGGTACCCACATGGGTCTTATTACCCAAAGTTACCTTAGCCCGAGCGATTCCGCGATCCTTGGCTACAACGAGAATCACCCACAAGGTAGCTCCAAGTGTTTTCAGAATTTTCTTTGCGGAGAAGCATTTGTACGCCTCGCTTCTGGAAGGGAAGCTCGAGACACATGTAACAGGATTCGTAAAGAGGGAATTTAAGGTGAAGTGAAACCCCCTTGAAATCAGTCAATTCGAATACAATACTTTTTTTTAAGGGTTTGGATATTATCTTGGTACTTTGGCTACGCCAAAGATTTTGTTTCGATAATCCAAATTTTGAAAGTGTCACGATTATTGTTAAGTGCACTCGAGTCATGTGGCAGTTTGAAATACTTCCGTGCAATACAATTAACGCTATTTCTACCACGATTTTGTGTATACCTATTTCGACCAAAAGCTTTGATGGGCTGGAGGAAAATGATACGGCTAAATAAATTTAATAATTATTATACAAAAACTCAAAACATTAATTGAGAAAAAATTATTCAACTTTGAGAATAATTTCAAGTTGAAATTTTAAAAGGTGTCTTTTGACACCTTTGGTAGAAATAGTGTTAATGAAATGTGTCTTATTCGAATCGACTGATATATGGGGGGGGGTCTCACTACACTTTAGGGCTCCCACATCCCGGGCGTGGTTCGCGATTCGCGATTAGTGGTGCGCCTTGTGCGGAAATGGTCCGCTTCTGAGTGTACCAGTACTTGGCACGAAGCTCTACTGCGCTTCTCGATGAAGCGATGCGTTCCTAATTCCAGTGCGTCCGTATCGACACGAGGCGATTCGCCGGCTTGACGGAAAACTTAAGGTGAAGTGAAACCCCCTTCAAATCAGTCGATTCGAATGCAACACTTTTTTTTAAGGGTATTAGACCAAATTATCTGAAACCTTGACACATCACTCCTGATCATCTAAAAATTGTCCTGACACATTCAAAATTTGGATTTTTTAACTTAGCCCAGACAAGAAACAAAATGGCGTCGATCTCTCATATTTCGACCAATATACAATTATCGAAGGCTCAGATATGAGAAACGAAAGGGTCAGGACAATTTTACGACAATTTAGAGTACTCTGGCAATCGATAAACTCGCATTTGAACGGGATAAAGGCAAGAAAAGTGTTGCGTGCGCTTCTATGCAAAAACGATGGGAATACGAGGTCTCGGAGTGAAAATTTAATTCACCTAGAAATCACAGATGGCGCAGGGGGTCCCTCTGCAGTTAATTAGGGCCCCAGAAAGCATGAATTCAAAGAATTTCTGGAGTTTTATTTTGATTTCTTTATAATTATTGTACGAAAATGACAGGTGGAGTATGCCATTTGGGACAATATCCAATATAATTCGACCCAGCTGTCGATATAAAAACGAACGTCGGCAACGTAGGCATTTAGAAAAATCTTTATCGACGTTGACCAAGTTCCTCGACGTGTTTCACTTCACCTTAACGTCAGCTCGTTGCATCGGCGAATTCGTGCGAATCGCGGGTCGCGTATTACTAATCACGCTTAAAGAGCAGGCCGCTTTAATACTAAACCTACCGCCGGCGGGTCAAATTGACCGTTTTGAATAGTATTTGTAATGGGGGTATAAATCGTCGGTAGGTTTAGCGTAAAACTGCGTCACTTCAGTCGGCTCTCGAGATATCGAATCGATCGACTCGGTTCGATCTATGCCGGTTCCAGCGGTCTTGCTCTTTCCCTCGGAAGATCCCCTCGGCGAGGTGCCGAATTAAGCGATTCCTGGAAATGGGCGTTCTTAAGTTTCGTTTGTCCAACCGTTCGGCTCTTGGAATTCGAGCGGATTCCTCGAATTTCATCTTGCCTTTGGACACCGTTTCAAAACGGTAAATGGAGCTGTAGGTTTACGCTTCTTTCCACTTCCTTTGAGGCTTCCAAATTTGCACATTTCTTTCCGCGAAGCCGGGTGGTCCAGGGGATTTGCTATGGTAGATTATTCGTAGGGTAATGTTCACCCTGTTTTTTATTAGTAAGAATTGTTTTATTTAAGCCGTTGGGCGACGCGCCTAAATCCCGCTGTCGATTTACGCTTCTTTCCGCTTAAGGCTTCCAAATTTGCACATTTCTTTCCTCAAAGCCGGATGCTCTAGGCAATTTGCTATTCTAGGTTATTCGCAGAGTAATGTCCACCCTGTTTTTCATTAGTAAGAATTGTTTTATTTAAGCTATTGAACGACGCGCCTAAATCCCGCTGTAGATTTACGCTTCTTTCCGCTTAAAGCTTCCAAATTTGGACATTTCTTTCCTCGAAGCCGGATGGTCTAGGGAATTTTCTATGCTAGGTTATTCGTAGGGTAATGTTCACCCTGTTTTTCATTAGTAAGAATTGTTTCATTTAAGCCGTGGGACGACGCGCCTAAATCCCGCTGTTAGGCCATTGTCAGGATCTTTCGCTTTTGCGCTCGGTTATCTAACACTGATTTGTCCAAATTTCTACAGTTCATGGCGTCTTCCGAGAGATCTTCGACCGAACCAATAGTCTCATCCTTTTCCTAGGAACTTGAAATCTTGCACTTCCTCAACGACCCTTGTTTTTAACGAATCACCTGCCCAAAGTTCCTGTCCTTTCCCTCCTTTACCATAGATTTCCCCAACATCCCTAATGGCTCCTCATCCTCTCCTCCCACTTCATTTTTCTTCTCTGCGAAGCAACAACAATTGTTCAACCCCGAAATGACGGACAGATTTTCCCCAGACTCCGACTCGTAAGGACAGAAGACGGAATAAAAGACTTCAATCTCGTTCTTGTCCGCTCATTGCTTGTGGATCTATTAGAGCAGGATGGAATCTTTAAGGTGAAGTGAAACACGTCGAGGAACTTTATCAACGTCGATAAAGAAGATTCTTCTAAATGCCTACGTTGCCGACGTTCGTTTTTACATTGACAGCTGTATCGAATTATATTGGGTATTGTCTCAAATGGCTTAGTCCACCTGTCGTTTTCGTACAATAATTATAAAGAAATCGAAGTAAAACTCCAGAAATCCTCTGGATTCATGCATTCTGGGGCCTTATTTGACTGCAGTGGTACCCCCTGCGCCATCTGTAATTTCCAAGTCAATTAAATTTTCACTCCAAGACCTCGTATTCCCATCGTTTTGGCATAGAAGCGCATACAACACTTTTTTTGCCTTTATCCCCTTCAAATGCGAGTTTATCGATTACAAGAGTGCTCTAAATTGTCGTAAAATTGTCCTGACCCTTTCGATTCTCATATGAGAGCTCGACGCCATTTTGGTTCTGGTCTGGGCTGAGTAAACAAATTTTGTTAAAAAATCCAAATTTTGAATGTGTCAGGACAATTCTTAGATGATCAGGAGTGATGTGCCAAAGTTTCAGACAGTTCGGTCTAATACCCTTAAAAAAAGTGTTGTATTCGAATCGACTGATTTGAGGGGGGTTTCACTTCACCTTAAGTTGTGCCTATCCAGTTACCGAAGGTACGAGTGGATCGTCGTTAAACCGATGTTCTTAATGCATTCGGAAACGTCTACAGTCAAAGGCCGCAGGTTCTCGGAACGATGTAGGAGTACGTTACCGGCTCTAAGCTAAAGACTTTTAAATTACGTAGGACTACGTAATCGATCGCGAACGTGTTAAAAATTCTTATCCCAAGCCGGTCATTGATTCCTTCGGCCGATTCTTCCGCGTCGTCCCGTCGATGTACCCCACCGTAAATAATGTCTAAAGTAACGTTTCCAAGTAGCGTCTAAATTACCTTATAAACACAAAGTAAGGCAATGCACGTTTTATACCCGCGAATGTAGTGGACGTATATCATATGTAAAAAATTAATGTTAATAACTCGCGGCTCTTCTGTACGTTAAATATATTATTATAAGAAACGTTGATATCGCGCGTTAGGTCTTCGTGCATCTCTACCTAGTCGAGAGGACACGCGTATTTTAAGGGAATGTTTTCACGTTAAGGTGAAGTGAAACACCCTTCAAATCAGTCGATGCGAATACACACTTTTTTTTAAGGGTATTAGACCAAACCGTCCGAAATTTTGACACATCACTCCTGATCATCTAAGAATTGTCCTGACACATTCAAAATTTGGATTTTTTAACAAAATTTGTTTACTCAGCCCAGACCAGAACNCGTTACTTCTAAACGTATATTTCAATATGTCGTGTTTTTTGGGAAAGGATAATTCTATTTCTTGTTAGCTAAACATTGGATTTCTCTCTCTCTGTCTGACAAAATTTATGATATTCGGTTTCACTTTCGATTTGCCTAACGATTACAAGCATCGAATCACTTCATTTCGAAAAAGATACGCAAGAAAGGGTACATTCTTATAATTCCTTTTCTGTTCGTTAGCAATTTTGGCCGATTCATCGGATTCGAAGAAATTGCCTACGAATTGAGCGATAAAACTCCGCGGAGTCTTATCGGTGGGCGTGATAATGGTTGGGATTTCCGGAAGTGTCGAGGCAAACGACTGACAACGAGATAGGTATGCAAGCACAGTCGCAGCTGCACTTGCCGTGACGTGTTCTTTCAATAAGGACTTTCCTAAAACCGGATACGAAAGCCGCATTTAATCTCCTTAGGAGAAGTTTTTAAGCGTCCATTGAAGCTTTGCCTTCCCGGATGGAAGATGGAACATGGAATTCGAATTACCGCATTTAAGGTGATGTGAAACCCTCTTCAAATCAGTCGATTCGAATACAACACCTTTTTTTAAGGGTATTAGGCCAAACTGTCCGAAACTTTGACACATCACTCCTAATCGTATAAGAATTGTCTTGACACATTCAAAATTTGAATTTTTGGAAAAAATGTAATTTATCCCAGACCAGAATCAAAATGGCGTCGAGCTCTCATATTTCAATCAATATACAATTATCGAAGGCTCTGATATGAGAATCGAAAGGGTCAGGACAATTTTACGACAATTTGGAACACTCTGGTAATCGTTAAACTCGCACTTGAACGGGATAGTGGTATAAAAAGTGTCTTCTGTACTTCTATGCTACAACGATGGTAATACAAGGTCTCGGGGAGAAAGTTTAGTTGACACTAAAATCACAGATGGCGCAGAGTGGTACTCTGCAGTCAATTAGGGCATTAAAAACCATGAATCCAGAGGATTTCTGGAGTTTTACTTCGATTTCTTTATAGTTATTGTATATAAACGGCATATGGAGTACACCATTCAGTCCAATACCCAATATAATTCTACACAGCGGTCCATATAAAAACGAACGTAGGCATTTAGAAAAATCTTCTTTATCGACTTCGATCAAGTTCCTCGACGTGTTTCACTTCACTTTAAGCCAGCGAGTAATAAACAAAGATGTAGAAAACTTGTTAATTCAATGTGCGAGTTGATACTTCCGTCATGATGGATGAGAAAGAACGGCCTTTACTTGGAAACCTTGGAGAGATTTCTTTCCTTTTTTTATGCAATCCTATCCGATCCTAGAATATGTTTTCAGGTACAGGAAATGGATGACGGTTAATCGGCTAAAAATTGCGTCATTTCTTCTTTGTTTAATTCTAACCGAGAAACTCTAGCTCCTATGTAACTTTGCAACTTCTACGAGAAAATGAGCAGTTTGCGTTTAGCTCGTGGATATACAAACCCTATGTACAAATGTACTCTGCACATGCCTCGTCCATTGTTGTGTTAGTGCGCACACGGACACGTATACACCTTCGTACATTCTGGACGAGCCCATGGACACCTGCACGCGAATCCGCGAGACGAGGAAACGAACTACGGTCTGGAAATGAGAATTAAAGGGTGGGTTCGAGATGATCGACCGATCGATCGAACGTCTCGTATTGCGTACTCGCTTTAGAATTTCAGGATGCGAGGTCGCTCGTTTCTTATTTGCGACCAGTACCACTCGTTATCCACGTTATATTTCTAAGAAACTATCCCGATTCGCGTTCCGACTCTTCGAAAGTTCGGCTGGATGAACCGGGAATCCAGTTTGAAGTGCAATCAAAATTAACAGGCTTATTTGAATCTTTCTGTCATGTAGATGTTTGTGCCATTTTTTTTTTTTTACAAAATCCAGAACTGTTAATCCTTTAAACGCGGAGCCATTTCGACATATGGGCGAAATTCGTTTGACTGCGCAGGCAATATTGGACCAAACGTCGGGCGCCTTTAAGCGCTCTGATGAGCCAAAGGGTTAAAAAAGAAAAGATAAATTCCAAAAATTACCATTTTAACGTTCTCGAGGTTCAGTACCACTCGTTATCAACGTTATATTTCTAAGAAACTATCCCGATTCGAGTTCCGACTCTTCGAAAGTTCGGCTGTGTGAACCTGGGATCCAGTTTGAGGCACAAACAAAATTAACAGGCTTATTTGAATCATTCTGTCATGTAGATGTTTGTGCCACGTTGATTATTGTTTGTGCCATTTTTTTTTTTACAAAATCCAGAACTGTTAATCCTTTAAACACGCAGCCATTTCGACATATGGGCGAAATTCGTCTGACCGCGCAGGCAATATTGGACCAAACGTCGGGCGCCTTTAGACACTCTTAGAAGCCAAAGGGTTAAAAAAAAGATAAATTCCGAAAATGACCATTGTAACGTTTTCGAGGTTCTGGGAGGCTCTGAATTTTCCTAATGTCATGTTGTGTTATGTAATGTCATGTAAAGTTTAATTTTTTGAACCATTTTGGTTTTTGTAAGAAAATGCCATAAACGAAACTCAACAGGACACAAACGTCTACATCACAGGAACATTCCAATAAGCCTGTTAATTTCGTTTGTGCCTCAAACTGGATTTCAGGTTCATACAGCCCGAAAGTTCCGAAAATTGTCCGCATCCTTCGGGAATATTTCGAGACGTGGTCACCGAGCTCGAACGCCACATAAAGGACATTCAAACCTATGCTTACCGTGCCCGTACAATATTCGTGGCGTGCATGCTCGTACACCGGTGGAAATATCGTCTTCTTCTATTTGTATTGGGGTATTCGTACGTTCCCGTATCGGTATCCGTATCCGTTCGGCCGTATTAGCGTTGGTTAGCCGACGATGATCCGGACCGATATTTTCACTATCGGCATACGTTGAATTTATAATCTGCCGAACGAAATTTCCAAAACAAATGTTATAAGATTAGAATATTTTTTTTCAAAGAAGGATGGAATTCTTTTAATTTTCCGCTGTAATGCATCGGCATGTACATAAAGTAATTAGCAATAAATTCAGGCGTATACGTCGATTATCAACATTTTCTGTATTATTGCTTTTATAATGTGGCAATGCCAGCTTAATATAAAGCTGGCATCGCCACAGTTTTTCGAAAAACTATAAGAGCAATAGATTTTTTTTGCGCAATAAAATAGCAATAAATTAGCAATAAATTTTTTTTTTTGCACAATAAAATAGCAATAAATTAGCAATAAATTCTGCAACAAATTTTATTGAATTGTGCTAAAGTGGCAATGCCAGCTTTATGTACATTGCATCGGCGTTGAGATGGTACCGTCCGTTCGGTAATATCAGACATATCCGTACCGAATCCGTGCCGTTCACGACTGTCCGCTGGGGAATATATCGTCTTTTTAGATTTATACAGGATGTTTCCTAAACATGTGGCAGAAATTCAAGGGGTGCTTTCTGAGGTATTTCTATGAAGAAAAGTTCATATAAACATTTATCGAAAAATGCTTTCTAAGGGAGCTACGCCCCTTCAAATGGGGCACCCTGAAGGCGGTTTTTCCTCAATATTTTCGAAACCGTCCGTGTTGAAATTATGAAATTTGGCATACCGCACAAACTTTTAACGCTGAATCAGAATCGTAGCTCAGAATTTTCTAAATTTTAATCGGAAGCGTCCCATACCGAAGGGTAAGAATAACCCCATTTTCTAATGGACTTTTTTTTACATTTTGATTTTAGAATACCATACCTGAAGGACTTTTACGTAAACAAGATACTCTTATTTCATATCGATGCGGCTAATCGTTTTCGAGAAAGTTGCAAAATTCTACGATAAACATTTACCTCCTTGGACCCAGGGTGCCTCATTTGAAGGGGCGTAGCTTCCTTAGGAAGCATTTTTCGACAAATGTTTATATGGACTTTTCTTCATAAAAATACCTCAGGAATCGCCCCTTGAATTTTTGCCGCGTGTTTAGGAAACACCCTGTATACAGGGGTGTTCATACGTTCCGTGTCCGTATCGGTATTCGTTGGTCCGTGTCAGGGCTGTGTTCAGGCGGATTCACTGAGCGGACGGTACGGTTCGGTGCCGGCAGTGACACACACGAACGTAATACCGATGTGTTGCGGCAGGAAATGAAAAGAAATCTACATTCTCGATCTCCTCGGCCTTAAAGGCCGATTCAGGCCCATTCGTGCCGTACAATGCCGTACCGGTACCGTATGCGTACAAAGTATTCACAACCTGCGGTGATCTCCGTTCCGTGCCGTGGTCACCGCACATCGAGACATCCAGAAGAATAAATTTTTCAGTCGAGGAACCACAGCAGTTGACATAAGTTTAGATGTAGAGAAATGTATTTTACGCAAAAGAAAACGACGGCGCAAGTGAATCCACGAAACTTGTAAGAAGGAAAAAAATTGATGGGGAATTTAGCAGTATTATACAAAGAGCCAATCGGTGAAATTAAATTCCGTCGATACTTTTCGGATGTCTTCTTCTATGTATTAGGAGAAAAAAAATAGAATTTGGAGATGAAAGTAAACGATATTTTGGAGAGAAGCAATTTGTGGGTAAGAGAATGATTTCCGTCAGTGTCGGCACCGTCTCGTACCGTACAGGGAAAATATCCATTTGTATCACCCATCGATCGAATTGAGGCACCGACACTGACCCGGATGGATGAATACAGATATTAATATGGAAACGTATAAATACCTCCATATAGATCTAAGATGTTATTTCTATCAGTGTTGGGACGTGCATGGCTACGCCACTGGCACGGTACGGATACGTCTGAATCGGCCTTAAGGTGAAATGAAACACGTCGAGGAATTTAATCGACGTCGATAAAGAAGATTTTTCTAAATGCCTACGTTGCCGACGTTGGTTTTTATATTGACAGCTATGTCGAATTATATTGGGTATTGTACCTAATGGCATACTCCACCTGTAGTTTTCGTACAATAATTATAAAGAAATCGAAGTAGAACTCCAGAAATCCTCTGGATTCGTGCTTTCTGGGGCCCTAATTGACTGCAGAGGGACCCCCTGCGCCATCTGTGATTTCCAGGTCAATTAAATCTTCAGTCCGAGACCTCGTATTACCATCGTTTTGGCATAAAAGGGCATACAACTCTTCTTTTGCCCTTATCCCGTTCACATGCGAGTTTATCGATTACCAGAGTGTTCTAAATTGTCGTAAAATTGTCCTGACCCTTTCGATTCTCATATCAGAGACTTCTATAATTGTATATTGATCGAAATATGAGAGCCCGACGCCATTTTGGCTCTGGTCTGGACGGAATTAAAAAATTTTTTTGAAAAATTAAAATTTTGAATGTGTCAGGACAATTCTTGGATGATCAGGAGTTATGTGTCAAACTTTCGGACAGTTTGGTCTAATACCCTTAAAAAAAAGTGTTGTATTCGAATCGACTGATTTGAAGGGCGTTTCACTTCACCTTAAACGGCCACAATCGAAAACCGCAGGACACATAAAACCGTGAACAAATAGTTCGATTCTTCCATGTTTTTCATGTTTCTGTCCCGCGATCATCCCTAGGGGTGGCGATTCACCCCTTTAGGGGTGAGGCAAAAAATTGAAATTTGCTTTTTCTGCGAGCAATTAATTAGCAATAAATTCTGGTATATAATTCACCGATGAACCTTTACTTAATAATTATTTTTTATTGTGCCAGTGCTAGCTTTATATAAAGCTGACATCGCCCCCATTTTTCGGAAAAGTATGAGAGCAAAATTTTTTTTCTTGTGCAATAAAATAGCAATAAATTAGCAACAAAACATTTGCAACAAACTTCATTGAATTGTGCTCAAGTGGCAATTCCAGCTTTATATACATCTCGGCAACGGAGTAAATAAATGATCTCTCGGCGGGCGGTCGGGGTTCTTCGGCACCGGCGATTGGTCGAAATTCGGCGGGGTCGAGACTCTATTGGTCGGCCGGTTGCCTACGATACAAAGGAAGAGACTCAAGGAAGAGGTCGAAGAAGCGTTGCCGTGGAGGAGGAGGGCGGAGCTCCTCTTCCGCCGAGGCGGGCTCGCCCAACGAGCGCCAAAAGTACGACGTTAGGGGAACGGACGGAAGCAGCGTCTTCTACGAAGCTCGACGCTCCCAAATCGTTTCGGGAACCAAAGGGCAAAGTCGGACTCGCGGATAGCCCCCGGGTATTTTCTCCGGCCTGAATAAATTTAATCGACCGAAGTGCCCTGTAAAATCAAAAACCCGCCATTTGGGGGAGAGATTCGTGAGATTCGTTCCTTGGGAAGGTACAGTAAAAAACCATAAAGAAACTGGTCGATAGAGGGGGATGCGAATTTTGGAAAACGCACACGAGAGAGAGAGAGAGGAAACGAGTGCAAAAAGAGGGGGGACGCGGGAGATGTCGGAGGAGGAGGAAGACCGACCCTTTCTTCGTCTTCCAGCTCCGTTGCTTGGCAACAGGTTTATCTTTCGTTGGGCACTCATGCGCGTTCGCCTCGTCCGAAAATCGTGGCCCGTGAGCGCGACCGAATAAAGGCGCGTTCGGGACAGAGTTCTAAATCCAGTAAGTTACGTCAGAAACGAAGAGAAATTCCCGGCAATTTATCGGTAATTTCTCCAAAGCCTTTTTTATCGAGAAATTATGAGAATTGGAATTTTTCAACAGAGCGAACGAGAGGTTTCGATTAGCTATAGAGAAACATCGTAGAGGGGAATTTCCGTTGTACGTTCTCCGTAGCCAATCAAAATCGCTTCGTCGCAGAATGAAATATCAGTTCGTTTGAAACAAATGGCATGGAATTTTCCGTGAAGTTGTACATACTTGAATATTTTTAGTTGGAGGTAAATACGACCCTATAATCAATATTTTGTAATAGTAATTATTACTCTTTAGCTTGAACTTTGAAGTTGATTGAAAAAAAAAAGTTATTTAAACGAAGAAACCTAAAGTATAAATAATGAAATTAACGTTCTCTTAAATTCTCAATGTTCCCGGTAACTTACGGTATGTTTCACGGTTACCTTCTCCAATTTAATGTTACCGAGAATTTTGGAACTCTAGTTCGGGACCCTCCCTCCGCCGAGAGTGACTCCAGCGGACGGTACCGGTTCGAGAACCGATGATAAGCCTTGCCGTTTGCCAGGATCGGATAGACGGGTTCACGCGATAACGAAGACGCGCGGTAAGACGGTTTATAGATCCCTGACGTTAAGGTGATGTGAAAGTGGCGTCGAAGAGGTTTTGTTTATAAAACTTTTCTCCCAACTCGATTCACCGAATAGTTTGAAACTTTACAACGTGAATAGGGAACCTATAAAGGAGGTCCTGAAACTCATGAAATTTCAATTCTTTTCAAATTTGTTTTTTAGGTATTTTAAAAATAATTTACAAAAAATGAAATTTCGCGAGTTTCAGGACCTATCTTAGGGTCTCCATATTCACGTTTTGAAATATGAAACGATTTGAGACAACCAGTTCGTAGAAAAGTTTTATGAATAATTGAGCTTTCGGGTGCCACTTTCACATCCCCTTAAGGTGAAGTGAAACACGTCGAGGAACTTGGTCGACTTCGGCAAAGAAGATTTTTCTAAATATCTACGTTGCCGACGTTCGTTTTTATATTGACAAATGTGTCGAATTATATTGGGTATTGTAGTACATTGCATAATCCATATATCGTTTTCGTACAATAATTATAAAGAAATCGAAGTAAAACTCCAGAAATCCTCTGGATTCATGGTTTTTGAGGCCTTAATTGACTGCACAGGGATGCGCCATCTGTGGTTTTAGTTTCAACTACATTTTCTCTCCGAGACCTCGTGTTACCATCGTCGTAGCATAGAAGTACAGAAGACACTTTTTATACCATTATCCCGTTCAAGTGCGAGTTTCTCGATTATCAGAGTGTTTTAAATTGCCGTACAATTGTCCTGACCCTTTCGTTTCTCATGTTAGAGCCTTCAATAATTGGATATCGATCGAAATATGAAAGCTCGAGGCTATTTTGGTTCTGGTCTGGGCTAAGTTCCACAATTCTATACGAAAATCCAAATTTTGAAAGTGTCGGGATAATTCCCAGGTTTTCACGGGTCATGTGTCAAAAGTTCGGATGATTCGGTTCAATACTCTTAAAATAATGTGTCTTATTCGGATCGACTGATTTGAGGAGGGTTCACTAAACCTTAACACAGACCGGCAAATTTTTTCCGTTTCAAACACAGAATACCGGCGAAAATAATGAAATTCTGAAACTGGTTGCCGCAAACTTGTATCGTGTATCGTCATGGACGTGATTCACGTCAGCGGTAATCAGGAATAAAATTTAAAATGACGTGAATTCACGTCAGCGGCATCCAGGGATAGAACTTGAAAAGACGTGAATTAACGTCAGCGGTCGCGAATGTCTTAACATATGTGCCCATAATTATGAAAGTGGTTTAAGTCAAAATTAAAAAAAAAATTAATATCAGTTATTTCACGCCATATTATTTCAAAGGAAATTAATTCAATGTAATTTCGAAACAAAAAATATATGACTTAGACCACTTTCATAATTATGGGCACATATCATGACGAAACGGATGAAGGCCTTTTTGATTTTAATTACAATTTCTTAATATCGTTATGGATGTGATTCACGTCAACGGCAATCAGGAATAGAATTTAAAATGACGTGAATTCACGTCAGCGGCAACCAGGAATAGAATTTAAAATGACGTGAATTCACGTCAGCGGCAATCAGGAATAGAATTTAAAATGACGTGAATTCACGTCAGCGGCAACCAGGGATAGAACTTGAAAAGACGTGAATTCACGTCAGCGGTCGCGAATGTCTTAACGACGCTTTCTTTCGTCTCGACACCTTAGGGGCTCGCGAATTTTCCGGGCCGGTCGAGAGTCGGGTTCATTCTCAAATGAAGAATCTCCACGCGGACTCGTTTTAAGACCGCTTTGAACACATCGATCCGATATCCGTGCCGCATCCGTGTACATCCGTACAAAGCGTTCATACCCTCCTAAGATCGCCGTTTGGTACCGTGGTCACAGGACGTCGAGACGTCAAAAATGATGAGTTCTTCGCTCGAGGAACTCGCAATGATTGAAATAATTTTAATTGCAGCGGAAAGTTTACGTGGTAAAAGAAATCGTAAGTGGGTTCATGAAATGTCTAAAAAGAGAAAAAGCGAGGCGAATCGGAACGTTGTACAAAGAGCCAATAGATGATGAAACTATATTCCGTCAATATTTCCGGATGTCCCGATTGTTTTCGGGCATTACTGAAAAAAAGATTAGAATCTGAAATGAAGAACAAAACGAGCATATCGGAGAAAAGTAATAAATAGAAAAGAACCGGCTCCCGCTACAGGGTTACGCCATATCGTACTTTTCGAACAAAAACCAAAAAAATATATATACCGGGTGGTCCTCGCAACGTATGCACCGTTATAACTTCCAAAGTGTGCGTTGCACGAAAAAATGTTATATACAAAAGTTACATGGTTTGAAAGGGTGCATTACGTAGTGCATCCATATTTTTTGTAGGTCGAGGCGTTTTAAATATTTGAAGGACAATTTTGTTTTTTTAAACAGAACACTATATTTTATATAGCAAAATATGATAGAGAAACGAATTCTGAGTAAAAAAGTATTGACTTTTATTAGCCCCAAGCCTAATAGCTAACGAGTAATTTCACTTTATTACTTAAAAATTTTCTCTCCAGGTTCCGCAGGACATCGCTGTCCTGCGGAAATTTGTGAGATAAGGTTGAATCTCCAACTTGATATTACGTGAAGGAAATTTTTAAGTAATAAAGTGAAATTACTCGTTAGCTATTAGGCTTGGGGCGTTAGTTCTGTTTAAAAAACAAAATCGTCCTTTAAATCTTCGAAACGCCTCGACCTATAAAAAAATTTATGCACTACGTAGTGCACCCTTTTAAACCATGTAACTTTTGTATATAACATTTTTTCGTGCAACGCATACTTTTGAAGTTATAACGGTGCACACGTTGCGTGGACCGCCCGGTATATACAAGGTGTAATAGAACTCGTAGTCACGGTTTATACAGTGCTATCCTTGTTGAAAAAGAAGTCAAAAAGTTCTGTACCATTTTTTCCTCCAGTGGATAAATTTCCTGTAATAACTAATTGAAGCACAGCCAATCAATCGCGTTCCTCAACGGTAGGCATAGCGGAGAGGAGCGCGTTTGATTGGCTGTGCTTCAATTACTTATCACAGGAAATTTATGCATTGTAGGAAAAAATAGTACAGGACTTTTAAACTCCTTTTTCGACAAGGATTGCGCTGGATGAGCCTTGACTACAGGTTCTGTTACACTGTTCTGTTTTTTGACTCAGCCCAGACCAGAACCAAAATGGCGTCGAGCTCTTTTATTTCGATCAATATACAATTATCGAAGGCTCTGATATGAGAATCGAAAGGATCAGGACAATTTTACGACAATTTAGAACCCTCTGGTAATCGATAAACTCGCATTTGAACGGGATAAAGGCAAAGAAAGTGTTGTATGCGCTTCTATGCTAAAACGATGGGAATACGACGTCTCGGAGTGAAAATTTAATTGACCTGGAAATCACAGATGGCGCAAGGGGATTCTTCTGCAGTCAATTAGGGCCCCAGAAAGCATGAATCCAGAGGATTTCTGGAGTTTTACTTCGATTTATTTATAATTATTGTACGAAATCGACAGGTGGAGTATAATTCGACCCTGCTGTCAATATAAAAACGAACGTCGGCAACGTAGGCATTTAGAAAAATCTTCTTTATCGACGTCGATCAAGTTCCTCGACGTGTTCCACTTCACGCTGGTTCAAGTTATCACAGGAAATTTATGCATTGTATGAAAAAATAGTACAGGACTTTTAAACTCCTTTTTCGACATGGATTGTGCTGGATGAGCCTTGACTACAGGTTCTGTTACATCCTGTATATCTCGGTTTCGATCACCGTTGGCCCACCGATACCGACGCAGACGGACGGGGACGTATATTCATATGGAAACGTGTGAATACCGTAATAAAAACGTAAAAAGACATTATCGCCATCGGTGAACGGATGCGCACTGCACGATACGTCTCGGCCACGGTACGGATATGTCCGAATCGGCCTTTATCCGGCGCGAGAATGTATACAAAGCTGGGTTTGCCACTTTAGCACAATTCAATAAAATTTGTTGCAAAGTTTATTACTAATTCATTGCTATTTTATTGCACAAGACAAAAAATTGTTTGCTCTTATACTTTTCCGAAAAATGGTGGTGATGTCAGTTTTATATAAAGCTAGCACTGCCACAATAAAAAATAATTATTAAGTAAATGTTAATCGATGAATTATATACCAGAATTTATTGCTAATTAATTGCTCGGAGAAAAACCAAATTTCAAGTTTTTTGCTCACCCCTAAAGGGATGAATCGTCATCCCCTAGGGATGATCGCAGGACAGAAACATGAAAGATATGGGAGAATCGAACTATTTCTTCACGTGGGAATTAATTGCTAATTAATTACTCTGTGAAGAAACTAATTTTGAATTTTTTGCACAACCCCTAAGGTGATAGACCAGCCCCGCCTATGTCGCCCCAGCATGGGCACGTAAAAAATGGAAGAATCGAACTATTTGTTCACGTAGGAATTAATCGCTAATTAATGTAGCTTTGAAAATTATATTTTTACGAAGATATTGGTTCTTTTCGGCGCAATTAATTAGCAATTAATTCCCACGCGAAGAAATAGTTCGATTCTCCTATGTTTTTCATGTCTTTACGAGTGAGCAAAAAAATTGAAATTTGGTTTTTCTGCGAGCAATCAATTAACAATAAATTCTGGTATATAATTCACCGATGAACATTTACTTAATAATTATTTTTTATTGTGGCTGTGCTAGCTTTATATAAAGCTGACATCGCCACCATTTTTTGGAAAAGTATAAAAGCAAAATTTTTTTTCTTGTGCAATAAATTAGCAACAAAAATTTTGCAACAAATTTGATTGAATTGTGCTAAAGTGGCAATTTCAGTTTTATATACATGACGCGAGAGGGTATTTGGGAAAAATCGGTGCGGTCCTCGAGATTCGCCTCGGACCGGGCCGGCCGGAGGTGGACACTCGATATATCCGCACCGACGTCGCAAAGTTTCGAGTTTCCTGGACGACGTGGATTGGACCCGCACCGGTTACGCGGAGGATCCTATTTCCCGCTTTGCGCGGGACTATCCTTTGCACGGTCGAACTGCCGACCTTGATTCTTTCGCCGATTAGACGAGCCGGCCTCGCGGCTTGTCGGTCAGTCGCGTCTTTCGACTCGGTCGTCTCGTTGATCCGCGAGATTCCTTTTTCCCTTTGTAACGGGCAAAGTCTCGGCCCGAATCCTCGGTGGCGAATTCCCGAAACTTTATTGGTCGCACCGACTCCTCGAGGCGGTTGCTCCGTTCACTTCATGGGTTAAGGTGATGTGAAAGTGGCGTCGAAGAGGTTTTGTTTAGAAAACTTTTCTCCCAACTCGGTTTACCGAACAGGTTGAAACGTTACAACGTGAATAGGGAGACTATAAAGAAGGTCCTGAAACTCATGAAATTTCAATTCTTTTCAAATTTGTTTATAGGTATTTTAAAAATAGTGCATAAAAAATGATATTTCCCGAGTTTCAGGACCTACCTTAAGGTCTCCGTATTCGCGTTTTGAAGTATGAAACGATTTGAGACCCCCAGTTCGTAGAAAAGTTTTACGAATGAGTGAGCTTTCGGATGCCACTTTCACATCCCCTTAAGGTGAAGTGAAACCCCCTTCAAATCAGTCGATTCGAATGCAACACTTTTTTTCAAGGCTGTTAGATAAAACTGTCCGAAACTTTGACACATCGCTCCTGCTCATCTAAGAATTGTCCTGACACATTTAAAGTTTGGATTTTTAGACAACTTTTTTTAACTTAGCCCAGACCAGAACCAAAATGGCGTCGAGTTCTCATATTTCGATCAATATACAATTATCGAAGGCTCTGATATGAGAAACGAAAGGGTCGGGACAATTTTACGCCAATTTAGAACACTCTGGTAATCGATAAACTCGCATATGAACGGGATAAAAGCAAGAAAAAGTGTTGTATGTGCTTCTATGCTAAAACGATGGGAATACGAGGTCTCGGAGTGAATAGTTAATTGACCTGGAAATCACCGATGGCGCAGGGGGTCCCTCCGCAGTTAATTAGAGCCCCAGAAGTCACGAATCCAGAGGATTTCTGGAGTTTTACTTCGATTTCTTTATAATTATTGTACGAAAACGACAGGTGGAATATGCCATTTGGTACAATGCCCAATATAATTCGACCCAGCTGTCAATATAAAAACGAACGTCGGCAACGTAGGCATTTAGAAAAATCTTCTTTATCGACGTCGATCAAGTTCCTCGACGTGTTTCACTTCACCTTAACGTAGTATGCTCTGTGGGGGTGCCGAGTGAACGTTCACTTAGCACCACCACCGATTTTCGGTATAAGGGGTGGAGCACTAAAATCCAGGTTGTAGCTCTAAAATAGCACTAAAAAAGCACTTAATTCTTCAATAGGTTTCCTTCCATATTTCCGATGTGGGGGTGTCTACTGTACATACATAACTTCATGTGTGTACAGTAGGCACCACCAGATTAGGAAAATGATATGAATCCTATTGGAAAATTAGGTGCTTATTAGGTGCTATTTTAGTACTACAACCCTAATTTTAGGGTGGAGCACTAAAATCCAGGTTGTAGCACTAAAATAACACTAAAAAAGCACTTAATTCTCCAATAGGTTCCCTTCCATATTTCCGATGTGGGGGTGTCTACTGTACATACATCCCGGAATCTCGCGGTTCCAGAACCGGGGGGGATCCCTGCCGCGCTTGGCAACTCTTTCGTCCACGTAATCGTTGGCTCGGCTCGCTCGTCGGCCCTGACGCAAGGCCCCGCTTCCTGTTTTGTCGACCGGGGTGACCCGACCCCGGACGGGGACCTCTCGAGTCGCCTCGACCTCGAGGAGAGTCGGCCGCTTCCTCGAAGGGTTTCGCAAAAGGCTCCGAACCGGGTCGATCGGACTTCGAATTTCCTTCCTTTGTGACCTCCGCCCGGAATCGATCTCCACCAGGTGGGCGCAATGGAAGGCCTGCGGTGACGTTTACGATTCGGAATTTTTCCGGGAAAAGGTTTGTTTCTCCGGTTACGATGGTCCAACTTTGAACGGAAAGACCTCGTTTGCGGTTTGCAAGGAGCCACGTTGCGTGGGCAACCGTTCCGAGCTATATTAACTTGGAATCCGCACATTACGGATTTAAATAAAAGTTAGTGCATCGTTTTACACCCGCTTTGCATCCGTTTGCCCCGTTAACAAAAAGTTATGCACCTCTACGTAACCGAAGACACAACAAGAACAAAAGTATCACCGATCAAGACATCACCGATTTAAATAAAACACAGGGAATTGTTCTGAATTTGTTTTAACGTTCCGGCAGGTTGTTCGATAATTCTTGTCGAGACATTCCGGCGCGATTTTCGCGTTTATTTGTAAACCATCGTTGATGGTGAATCGTTTGAAAAGTACGTCTACGACATGGATGAGTTTAGGAATTGGAACAACGAGGTTCGGATCTTTCTCCTGCACTGTTAAAAAAATGTTATAATTTTATAACATTTCTATTTGAAGTTCTATTTAGATACTAAGTTCTATTTAGATAGGTATACTAATTGTATAACATGTTTTCAAATAAAATGTATAACATGTGATAAATTTGGGTTGATCGGTACTTGATTTTAAATATTTTTCTGTAGACAAATAAATTTCTCATATGTTCCGGGCACGTTCGAAGACGATTTTAGAGACAGCCCTGCCTTAAATGACGAAAAAAAATCTTTTGCACCTGTCGGGGTATTGAACCCGGAACTCACAGGCAAGTAGTATTTACGTTGTCCATAATGCTCCCAGACTCTTCCATCGATTGTAAGAATTTTTTAAAAATATTATTTAAATATTTTTCAGACTCAACAATGTCCCTACGATGCTTCTCCGCCAGTACTACCCATACTTGTCCCTCGATTAAATTTGTTTAAAAATAAACCTACGTAAACGATCATAAAATTAAAAACTCAAAAAATTGGCTAACGATGCGTACCAAGTGACTTTCGCATATTAAATTTATAATTTCTTTTACGGAATTTCACAAAATTACAACACGGGTTATAAAATTGTAAATTTACTTAGAATTTTATAATAAATGTATATTAATTTATTACTAAGTCAGCAAATTTATAATTTTACTGTAACCTTAGCCACTAAATGTGTATGATTTTTATGAATTTTTTTAACAGGGTATCTATGACGTTATTAACTAGGTACGTTGTCCATGATGCTACCGGAGTTTTGTATTGATTGTAAGAATTTTTTAAAAATATTATTTAAATATTTTTCGGACTCAAGAATGTCCCTACGATGCTTCTCCGCCAGTACCACCCATACATGTCCCACGATTCAATTTGTTTAAAAATAAACTTGCGTAAACGATCATAAAATTAAAAACTCATCTAAAAGATTTGCAAACGATGCGCATTAAATGACTTTCGAAATATCAAATTTACATTTTCTACGGAATTTCACAAAATTACAACACGATGTTATAAAAGTTTTAAATTTATTTAGAATTCCATAATAAATGTATACTAGTTCACTATTAAGACATCAAATTTATAATTTTACTGTAACCTTGTGTACTAGAAGTGTATGAATTTTATGAATTTTTTTTAACAGGGTGAAAATGCCGTTGAACCGGTCCCTCTTTGGTAGAGATGTTACGTCCGCTCTTGTAGAAGTATCGCGCCAACCTGGTGCCTCAAAAACTCTCGCGTTCTCGTCGTCCGTGGTTAGATAAGTCTGTAATTCAAATCGATTACCGGAATTCGCCAAAGTCGAGCAAACCCTTCGCCTTTTTTAAGGAATACGTAACGGGGAGAGTAGAAGAATACGCGCGACCCGTCGTCCGTATAAATACATACAGGAACCTATCCTAAAATACACGATCCTCCCGTTGTCGAGGCCGGCCCCCCAGGCGGATAAACTCCCGGCCCCTCTTCTTCGAAGTCCGCATATCTCTTCTACCGGAAGCCCCTTGCCCAAAAATACTTATTACTTAAATTACGTTAGAGAACATCGCTCTCCATTTCCGCCGCAAGCGTCAACGCGCGTTTGATGAACCCTTTCGGTATTTCTCCGGAAACTGCATTCGTCAACCGCGATTTAAGGTGAAGTGAAACACGTCGAGGAACTTGATCGACGTCGATAAAGAGAATTTTTCTAAATGCCTATGTTGCCGACGTTCGGTTTTATATCGACAGCTGTGTCGAATTATATTGGGTATTGTACCAAATGGCATACTCCACCTGTCGTTTTCGTATAATAAATATGAAGAAATCGAAGTAAAATTCCGGAAATCCTCTGGATTCGTACTTTCTGGGGCCCTAATTGACTGCAGAGGGACCCCCTGCGCCATCTGTGATATCCAGATTAATCAAATTTTCACTCCGAGACCTCGTATTCCCATCGTTTTAGCATAGAAGCGCATGTAACACTTTTCTGGCCTTTATCCCGTTCAAATGCGAGTTTATCGATTACCAGAGTGTTCTAAGTTGTCGTAAAAATGTCCTGACCCTTTAGTTTCTCCTATCAGAGCCTTCGATAATTGTATATTGATCGAAATATGAGAGCTCAACACCACATTGGTTCTTGTCTGAGCTAAGTTAAAAAATTTCTTCCAAAAATCCAAATTTTGGATGTGTCAGGACAATTCTTAGATGATCAGAAGTGATGTGTCAAAGTTTCGGACAATTTGGTCTTTTACCCTTAAAAAGAAGTGTTGTATTCGAATCGACTGATTTGAAGGGGGTTTCACTTCACCTTAAACGCACGCACTCGCATTTTGTACTCTGCCGGGGCGATCATTTCCGAAGGGAACTGTCGCGTGTTCCGTGTTTCCTAAAGGAGGTTTAACGTTCTATCCTCTTGAAAATCCACACTGTTAAAATAAAAATATAATTTTATAATACTTTTGTAAGTTTTATTCAAACGTGGTATATTCATTTTACAACATATTTGTAACAAATTGATAAAATTCAGTACATAAGTGTATTAATTTTCCCACGCAATGTCACACTGTTTTAACACGATGTCATCAAGTTGTAACTTCATTTAGTAATTTGTAACAAATGTGTTGTTCTACTACAGTCATATGTACTAAAAGTGCATACATTTTATGAATATTTCTAACAGGGTAGATTCAAAAACGTTCCTTACATTGAAACGTTCTCGGAGAAAACTCGTTCGGTGGTCTTTCCTAATCTTTCCTTTCTTTCCGTTAATACTGAACTCGATTAATCGTTGCCCCATCTCCCATCTTAAAAGACCGTCCTTGCCTATTCCAGTGCACAAACTCTCCCTTCCCGAGTCGCCATTTGTAAGAGATAACTCTTGGCTCGAGCGATGGGGTTGTAGCACTAAAATAGCACATAACAAGCACCTAATTCTTCAATAGGATTCATATTATTTTTCTGATCTGGTGGCGCCTACTGTACACACATCGAGCGATGCGCATACCGCGTGCAATGTTTCCAAATTCCCACGTAGAAAAAAACTAGAGTGCAGACAATAACGCGACAGGGTGTTGGGGGGGATCGATATCTGGGGGAAGATGAATTCCTGGGTCGCCAGACTTCTTTAAGATAAGATAAAGAAACGGACGGATTAAGGAAAAGTGAAACCCCCTTCAAATCAGTCGATTCGAATACAACACTTTTTTTTTAAGGATATTAGACCAAACTGTCCGAAATTTTGACACATCACTCCTGATCATCTAAGAATTGTCCTGACACGTTCAAAATTTAGATTTAAAAAAAAATTTGTTTAACTCAGCCCAGAGTAGAACCAAAATGACGTCAAGCACTCATATTTCGATCAATGTACAATTATCGAACGCTCTGATATGAGAATCGAAAGGGTCAGGACAATTTTACGACAATTTAGAACACTCTGGTAATCGATAAAGTCGCATTTGAACGGGATAAAGGCAAAGAAAGTGTTGTATGCGCTTCTATGCTAAAACAATGGGAATACGAGGTCTCGAAGTGAAAATTTAATTGATCTGGAAATCACAGATGGCGCAGGGGGTCCTTCTGCAGTCAATTAGGGCCCCAGAAAGTATGAATCCAGAGGATTTCTGGAGTTTTACTTCGATTTCTTGATATTTATTCTACGAAAACGAAAGGCGGAATATGCCATTTGGTACAATACCCAATATAATTCGACCCAGCTGTCAATATAAAAACGAACGTCGGCAACGTAGGCATTTAGAAAAATCTTCTTTATCGACGTCGATCAAGTTCCTCGACGAGTTTCACTACACCTTAAGGAATGCAAATTCCAAGTTAGTGCCGTCAGGAATCTCCGTGTTCCAATTTTGGTCAATTTTGAAAACCTTTGAGCTCGAGACCTCCCGTAATGACGAAATTAAAAAATTCATGAGCCTGTCAAGGTCCCGGGAGGTTCGAGTAAAAAACTAATGGCATTTCTGAAGTCTGAGACCCCAAATTAGGGGAGATACTTTTTTTTTGCCGTTTTCTGATATCTGTCATTATGTGCTTCACGTCCCGTGACGAACGTTTCGTTATGTACGCACAAATGGGAAAACGAACGAACAACGGCGCTATGGTACTCTGTTAAAAGAAAATATATAATTATGTAACATTTTTGTTGGAAGTTTTATTCAGACATGGTACACTAATTTCACAATATATGTTATAAATTTGTGTTGATCAGTACTTGATATTAAACATTTTTTCTGCAGACGAACAAATTTCACATATGTTCCGGGCACGTTCGAGTACGATTTTAGAAACAGCCTTACCTGAAACATTGAATAAAACCTTTTTGCAATTGTCGTGATATCGAGCCCGGAACTCACGGAAAAGTAGCAGGTACGCTGTCCATGATGCTACCGGAGTTTTCTACTGACTGTAAGAATTTTTAAAAATATTATTTAAATATTTTTCGGACTCAGGAAGTCGCTACGATGCTACTCCACCAGTACTACCCAAACTTGTCCTTCGATTAAATTTGTTTAAAAATAAACCTACGTAAACGATCATAAAATTAAAAACACGAAAAATTGGCTAACGATGCGTACCAAGTGACTTTCGAATATTAAATTTATAATTTCTTTTACGGAATTTCACAAAATTACAACACGGGGTTATAAAATTGTAAATTTACTTGGAATTTTATAGTAAATGTATATTAATTCATTACTAAGACATCAAATTTATAATTTTACTGTAACCTTAGACACTAAATGTGTATGAATTTTATGAATTTTTTTAGCAGGGTAACTATGACGAGAAAGTCCCCGGTAGGCGTCTGTTGTGTGATTGTTCGGGCTAATCGCAAGAACCACCGAGTGGATTTTAATGCAGTTTTCCCTGTTCCATAGAGCGTTCCTCTAGGAAAGTTTAGATGTACGAAATATCGATCTATGATAAAAGGAAGTCGAGCAATAATGATTTTAGTCAAGGGCGCTTTCTTGGCTTCCGTGCGAAGCCGCGGCGAGCCGCTAGTAAAACATATAATAAAAACCCTACTCGACGTTATCGACCTCGGTTGAACCTGCAGATCCTTTTTTCTTTTGATCATTTAGTTTGCCGACGGAAATTTCGATTTCGTCTAGCTCAGGGAGAACCTCGGAGTTGGTCTTTCTCATTAAAACCTCAGGTTCTCGAAACGTTTCCATTCAATCGAAGCTTGAAAATTCTCGGAATGGAATAGTTGCTCCATATTTTTGCAAGTTAGACGAACATTTTCGTGCTACCAGTCACTGAAGAAAGGCGAAGTAAAATTAATAGGGAGATCTGTTAGAAACGTGACTTCGTTGCATTGTTTCATTTGTAAAAAGGAGAATGTCAAAAGGCATGCATAATTTAATATTATAATTTATGTTAAGGGGATGTGAAAGTGGTATCCGAAAGCTCAATCGTTCATAAAACTTTTCTATGAACTGGGTGTTTTAAAACATGAATACGGAGACCCTAAGGTAGGTCAACAAAGCTTCTTCGACGCCACTTTCACATCACCTTAAGGGGATGTGAAAGTGGCATCCGAAAGCTCAATCATTCATAAAACTTTTCTACGAACTGGGGGTCTCAAATAGTTTCATACTTTAAAACGCGAATACGGAGACCTTAAGGTAGGTCCTGAAACTCCCGAAATATCATTTTTTATACACTATTTTTAAAATACCTATAAACCAATTTGAAAAGAATTGAAATTTCACGAGTTTCAGGATCTTCCTTATAGTCTCCCTATTCACGTTGTAACGTTTCGAACTATTCGGTAAACCGAGTCGGGAGAAAAGTTTAATAAACAAAACTTCTTCAAGGCCACTTTCACATCACCTTAATAATTTATATAAAACTCCATTCTTTGGGCCAGATGTAAAGGGTCATTTGGAGAATGAAAGGTCTCCCTCGAGTTTTTCAAAACTGAGATTTCCGAGGTTTACCGAAATCTCGCGATTCATTTGTGCCCATAATTATAAAAGTGGTCTAAGTCAAAATTAAAAAAAAAAAAAAATGAGTTTATCAGTTATTTCACGCCATATTATTTCAAACGAAATTAATTCAATGTAATTTCGAAACAAAAAATATATGACTTAGACCACTTTCATAATTATGGGCACATTTGTACCTCGACCTACAAAATGGCTACCAGCGTACATTCGAGGTTCAAACGAGACCGATCTGGTTAACACCTTACTATCTTAAATTCTCGCATTGTACTCGAGAACCTCGCGTGCGTTCACGAGGCTTATATCGGGTAAAAATGGTCGATTCGAATCTCCCGACCGAGGCTGACATTCGCAAGAAACGAGAGCGCCTGTTCCTACATTGTTAAAAATAAAATGTAAATTAATAACATTTTTGTTGGAAGTTTTATTCAGACAGGGTATACTAATTTTTTTCTAACGCATTTTCAAATACAATTTATGACACGTGTTATAAATTTAGCACATAAATGTAATAAATTTATAATATATATTATCAATTTGTGGATTTAAAAATGCTGCTACAGTGCTTTCCTGGCAGTACCACTAATACTTGTTATGTCTCCCTTAAATTAGTTTAAAAATAAACTTATGGTAAACGATCATAAAATTGAAGGCTCATCAAAATAAAATTACAAAGAATACGTACTAAACTTTCAAGTATCAATACACAATTTTCTTGCACAATTTCACAGACTTACAACATTGTAAGTTTATTAAGAATTTTATCAATGCATACTAACTTACTATTTACACGTCAAATTTATAATTTCATTGCAACCTTATGGACTAAAACTGTAAGAATTTCATGAATATTTTTAAGGTGATGTGAAACTGGCGTCGAAGAGGTTTTGTTTATAAAACTTTTCTTCCAACTCGATTTACCCAATAGTTTGAAACTTTAAAACGTGAATAGGGAGACTATAAGGAAGGACAAACTCATGAAATGTGAATTCTGTTCAAATTTGTTTTTTTAGGTATTTTAAAAATAATTTACAAAAAATGAAATTTCGCGAGTTTCAGGACCTATCTTAGGGTCTCCATATTCACGTTTTGAAGTATGAAACGATTTGAGACAACCAGTTCGTAGAAAAGTTTTATGAATAATTGAGCTTTCGGATGCCACTTACACATCCCCTTAACACGGTAGTGAAATGTATTTCGCGCAGCGGACGCCACGTTTTGAAATGAAAAATGTAATAAAAAGGTTAAGAAAAAGGTAACTCGGTCGAATACGGAGTACGCGGTGTCAAAGAAAAGGCGTACACCGATTCCGAGTTAACACCGTGCGGACTTACTTGGCGTATTCCCGTGCACGCACGCACGCACGGGTGCCAAGAACGCCGAACGACCGTCTAAATCCACGCGCGGCGGCCTTGACCTTAGCCTGGCATACGCAACTACGTACGTCCACCCTCTACTGCGCGTAGACGTGCGCGCGTCCCGCGGTGGAACCGACCGTACGGCGGAAAAGTGCCGCGCTTACCCGGAAAGCGCGTCTCGAGGGGGAAGGCTGTGCCTTGATCGCTTTGAATCCATCTTAAGGTGAAGTAAAACCCCCTTCAAATCAGTCGATTCGAATACAACACTTTTTTTTACGGGTATTAGACCAAACTGTCCGAAATTTTGACACATCACTCCTGATCATCTAAGAATTGTCCTGACACATTCAAAATTTGGATTTTTTTTTTAATTTGTTAACTCAGCCCAGACCAGAACCAAAATGGCGCCGAGCTCTCATATTTCGATCAATATACAATTATCGGAGACTCTGATATGAGAAACGAAAGGGTCAGGACAATTTTACAGCAATTTAGAACACTTTGGCAACCGATAGACTCGCGTTTGAACTGGATAAAGGCAAAAAAAGTGTTGTGTGCGCTTCTATGCTAAAACGATGGAAATACGAGGTCTCGGAGTGAAAATTTAATTGGCGTGGAAATCACAGATGGTGCTGGGGGTTCCTCTGCAGTTAGTTAGGGCCGCAGAAAGCATGAAATCCAGAGGATTTCTTGAGTTTTACTTCGATTTCTTGATACTTATTGCACGAAAACGACAGGTTAGTATGCCATTTGATACAATACCCAATATAATTCGACACAGCTGTCAATATAAAAACGAGCGTCGGCATCATAGGCATTTAGATAAATCTTCTCTATCGACGTCGATCAAGATCCTCGATGTGTTTCACTTCACCTTAAGAAGGCTCGGTCCATCCGTAGATTGGATCCCTGCCTTAACGTGTACGCGTCCACGTTTAGCCATTAGAGACCGCGTTGTTCCGACGTTTCGGCGAGAGATCCTTCTTCTTCTAGTCCCGTCGAAAGAAGGTGGAAGTCGTTCTCGCATGGCCGCCTCCGAGCCTCGAAGCTGCCTTTTCTCCCTTCCTGGTCGGACTTCCCTCGCGACCTTCGTCAGAAGCGTCGGAATCGGCTTGCCGACCGTCCGAGGAGTCACGAGGAAGGTTTCTCCCGAACAAAGGGCCTCCTGAAAAATGGGAGATTAATGAAACGTAGTGTCGTTAGGGAGTTGGCAGTCTGCGGGAACAAAAGGTCGCACCGTTATCCTTGGAAGGCGCCTTAGGAGGGCAAACGGGGCCGGCCCCTCCGGAAGACGAACAATTTTGCAACGGTCTCGGATCTCGTTCCGTTTCCTCCATTCTTCGGCAGTCTCGTGTCGGAAACCGCGACGGCCGACTCGCACGGTACGCGTTGATCGCGCTCCTTTATAAAAGGTCGATCGAAATCCGAAACGGCGTTCAACGGCCGTGGAATCCATCTTCTTCTCAACGGAATCGGCGGTCCTTCGGGACGTTTCCCGAGGGAGGTGCAACGAAGTCGAAGTCTCGGGAAAATTCCACCACGTGACCTCCTCGGAGGGTTGGTTATCCTCGAGCTTCCTCTCACCTCGGTTGCCGTCTTCGGGTACCTCGTTAAGTTGCGACTAACGTCGAAGCAATTAATCCGAAATCTCGTTCGAGGGGCGGAACGCGGAGAGGGGGAGTCCGAGCGAGAGGGAGGGTTTTAGGAGGGATGGAATATATCCAGGATGGTCCGCAGGCCCCTCGGCTTCGGCATATCCTGAGTCTTAACGCGGCAGAACGGGAGGACGGGAGAAGCGAGGAACGGGTTGGGAGCACCTCCTCGGGGAGAATCCGGTTGAGTCGTTAACTCACTCCAAAATGAACTTCCCTCTTCCCGGGACTCCGAGTCTAGGCTCTGCTCCCTTCCAGGCTGTCCTCGAGGCTCTCTTCGAGGCTCTCTTCGAGGCCGGTCCGGCCGCTCGCTCGGGTCGCTCAAGAGGTGACGACGTTTTTCTAGGTCAGGATCCAGGAATATCTTCGGAAGCGCAAAAACGACAGCCGCGAAACCATTTTAAGATTTAAGGGGAAGTGAGACGCGTCGAGGAACTTGATCGACGTCGGTAAAACAGATTTATCTAAATACCTTCGATGCCGACGTTTGTTTTCATATTGACAGCAGGGTCGAATTATATAGTACTAAATGGCATACTCCACCTGTCGTTTTTGTACAATAATTATAAAGAAATCTAAATAAAACTCCAGAAATCCCCTGGATTCGTGGTTTCTGGGCCCTAATTGCCTGCAGAGGAACCTCCTGCGCCATCTATGATTTCCAGGTCAATTAAATTTTCACTCCGAGACCTCGCATTCCCATCGTTTTAGCATAACAGCGCATAAGACACTTTTTTTGCATTTATCCCGTTCAAATGCGAGTTTATCGATTAGCACAGTGTTCTAAATTGTCGTACAATTGTCCTGACGCTTTTGTTTCTCATATTAGGGCCTTCAATAATTGGATATCGATCGAAATATGAGAGCTAAATGACATTATGATTCTGGGCTGAGTTAAAAATTTTTTTTCATAAATCCAAATATTGAAAGTGTCAGGATAATTTCTAGGTGCTCACGAGTCATGTACCAATGTTTCAGGCGGTTCTATCCAATATCCTTAAAAGAAAGTGTCTTACTCGATTCGACCGATTTGAGGGGAGTTTCACTTTATCTTAACTTTCACCGATTTCGTCTCGTTTTTGAAAGATTCGGCGCTCTTCCCGAAACTGAATTATCGATCTCGGTTGAACCTCTAATTCCTTTATTCCTTTCATCGTTTAATTTGCCGACGAGAACAGTTACTTCGTTTGATACAGATTAGGTATGGACATCTTCGAACTACTGGAAAGATGGAGTAATAGTAATTGAAAAGTATATTAGACGGTGAATTCTTTGCATTATTGTATTAGGTTGTCCTATAAGTTTCTTCCCTTTTTTTTATAGGACATGAATACACGATGCGGAAGGAACTTATGGGACACCCTAATACTTGGAAAAAGTGTGTGGAATCTTAAATAAGGATGTAAAATTTACGACTTATGTTAACAATTTAGATAAAATTCCTTAGGTCGTGGACGAAATTAGACTCAATTGAGTATTTGAAGATTAAGTCAGGACATAAATGTATATTTGAGGTTCAAACGAAACTATCGTCTTCCTATCTTGGGAAGTGAGATCCGGCTGAAGTCAGTTGATTCGAATGACTGAAATGTTAGCACGTGACTCGAGAGCATCTACGGAACGTTTTGACACTGTCAAAGTTTGGATTTAAAAAAAAAATGTTTTGACCACCGAACTACAATCAAAATAGCGTCGCGCTCTCATATTCCGATCACTGTTCAATTCCTGAAGGCTGTGAAACAAAAGGGTGATACGAAGGGAGAAACGCGCATTTGAACGTGATCAAGGCAAAAGAAGTGTCTCAAGAACTTCTGTGCTAAAGATGGACATAACGTAGAGCACAAGGCTTCGGAGAGAAACCTTCGTTAGCACCGAATGCAACTGATGGGCCTGCGGTCGATTAGAGTAACAAAAATCACGAATCCAGGGGATTTTTTGCGTTTTATCTCCATCCCTTTGTAACCATTCTCTCGAAACGGCATATGGAGTACACCACTTCGTACAATTCTTAAGGCAAAGTGAAACTCCCTTCAAATCAGAGGTGCGTAAAGCTGGCACCCCCACCTTTACAAAATTCAAATTTCTTTGTCTTAACATTTTGTGCTCTTTATGTGCTAATTATGTGCTACATTCGCAAATTTTGTGCTAGCTCGGTTTTTGGAAAAAAATTCAATTTTTGTGTGGAGGTGCTGGGTACTAATAAAGCTAGCCCCTCCACCATTTAAAAAAAATGCTTTAATAATCAAAAATAGGCGAAAACTTATCAGCAAATTATGTGCTCTCCGAAAATCATATTCGTAGCACATAATTAGCACATAAAGAGCACAAAATGTTAAGAAAAAGAAATTTGAATTTTGTAAAGGTGGGGGTGCCAGCTTTACGCACCTGTCCAAGAGGCTCATACGAGGGAACAACGCTCATCTCCGGTTCCTCTTCTTTTCTCTTCGTTTCCCCCCTTTCCTTTGTTGAATCTGCCGAAGAGTCTTCTCGGGTTTCGCGAAAATAATGAAGTTCGTCCTGGAAAAGATATCGCGCCCTCCAACTCCGGTCCGACCTTCCACCTTCGGGGCCTCCCTGCAACACCGATCGCATTACCCGACTCTGTTGCAAAACTTTTAATAAATCGCGACGTGCATCTCCTACCTCGCCGATCTCTCTCGATATCGCTTCTTATCGTCCCGCGCAACCTTTGAGAGACCGTTCCGCCATGACGGTCCTCGACCGATCGTTTTCAGAGGTTCGGCCGAAGCGAAAGAAGCGGAGTCGATTCGTTTCAATTACTCCACGCGTGAAGCCTCTTGGCCGATCCGTGAAGACGACGCCGAAAGTCACGAACGATTTAAGGTGAAGTGAAACACGTCGAGAAACTTGATCGACGTCGATAAAGAAGATTTTTCTAAATACCTACGTTGCCGACGTTCGTTTTTATATTGGCAGCTGGGTCGAATTATATTGGATATTGTATCAAATGGCATACTCCACCTGTCGTTTTCGTACAATAAATATCGAGAAATCGAAGAAAAACTCCAGAAATCCTCTGGATTCGTGCTTTCTGGGGCCCTTATTGACTGCAGAGGGATCCCCTGCGCCATCTGTGATTTCCAGGTCAATTAAATTTTCACTCCGAGACCTCGTATTCCCATCGTTTTAGCATAGAAGCGCATACAACACTTTTTTTTACCTTTATCCCATTCAAATGCGAGTTTATCGATTACCAGAGTGTTCTAAATTGTCGTAAAAATGTCCTGACCCTTTTGTTTCTCATATCGGAGCCTTCGATAATTGTATATTGATCGAAATATGAGAGCTCGACGCCATTTTGGTTCTGGTCTGGGTTGTTAAAAAATTTTTTCCAAAAATCCAAATTTTCAATGTGTCAGGACAATTCTTAGATGATCAGGAGTGATGTGTCAAAGTTTCGGACAGTTTGGTCTAATACCCTTATAAAAAAGTATTGTATTCGAATCGACTAATTTGAAGGGGGTTTCACTTCACTAAATTCCAACTGTTGTCGAAGAATGTTCGACTTGACCCGGTGGATACGGATATGACCAGGTTGCGCATTGAATTAAGCAATTTAACGGCTTTAAGGAAAATATAAGAGCAGCGGGCATAGAGGAACGAACAACGAGAAAAACCCCCGCCTTTTTTTTAAACAGAGAATGGAATCCGCTGGAATGGAGAATGGAATGGATAACTCTTAAACGGAAATTGGGTCGGCTCGTTCTTCCAAAAGCGTTCCTATACAAATTGACGGTTTACCATATCCTCGCGGAGGTAGTCGCGCTTAATACCACTAGGAAAGAAAAAAGAAGCGCGAATCCGTTTTCCGAAGAGAGACGTTTACATTTTTCGTCCGCGTCGACGAGGCGACGACCCTGGGTCGGGGCGCCTCAATTTCCGTTTAAGGGTCAACGGGTCGCGACAACACGGGGATACGTAAAATACGATTTCTCGTTCCGCGCGTCGGGCTGCCCCTCGCGGGGCTCAAGGGTCGAAAACCACCCAACCCGAAGGGGACGTTCCGATTTTTGGTTTCCAAAAGGGTTGGAGCGGCAACGGTCACGGTTCGAACGTTGCCCCGGAGAATACCTCGACCGTCGGTCCGCGTTTCCTCGTCCAGTCGTCCAGGACCCAAGGTAAGACTAGAGTTCTAAATCCAGTAAGTTACGTCAGAAACGAAGAGAAATTCCCGGTAACTTATCGGTAACTTCTCCAAAGCCTTTTTTATCGAGAAATTATGAGAATTTGAATTTTTCAACAGAGCGAACGAGAGGTTTCGATTAGCTATAGAGAAACATCGTAGAGGGGAATTTCCGTTGTACGCTCTCCGTAGCCAATCAAAACCTCCCATTCGCTTCCTCGCAGAATGAAATATCAGTTCGTTTGAAACAAATGGCATGGAATTTTCCGTGAAGTTGTATATACGTGAATATTTCTAGCTGGAGGTAAATACCACCCTATAATCAATATTTTCTAATAGTAATTATTACTCTTTAGCTTGAACATTGAAGTCGATTGAAAAAAAAAAAAGTAATTTAAACGAAGAAACCTAAAGTATAAATAACAAAATTAACGTTCTCTTAAGTTCTCAATGTTCCCGGTAATTTACGGTATGTTTCACGGTTACCTTCTCCAATTTAATGTTACCGAGAATTTTCGAACTCTAGGTAAGACCATCTCGAAGTAGCAACGCTCGCGTATCGTTCGAGTCGTAGCGAGACGTCCTCCCCCTCCCTTTTCCCTCTTTCTCTCTCTCTCCCCGTCCGTGCCTCTCCGTCGGAGACGGATTCATTTAGGGTCTCTCGCCGGCGATTCCCCGACATCGACGAGGGGTCCTGGGAAGCGCGGTCGGGAGGTAGTAGCATAAAAACACGACACATGTGGCCTACTGACAGGCCTCCCTCGCTATGCCGTACATACACGCGGCCGGACACGCGCGTACACGCAGGAGGACAGGTTACGTCGCGCACGCACTGGCACGCATACGCGTGCCGGCGCCTCGTGTAGGAGGGCCGGGCCGATCCAGCCGAGCGCCCGCGTCTCCCTCTCCCTCTCTCTCCCGACCCGCCCTCGTCTCTCCGTCCTTCGCTCTCGCCCGGCTCCCCCCTCTCGCTTGCTCTCCCCCTTGATCCCCCGGAGGTCCCACCGCTCGCGGCACAACCCGCGATATCGCGCCGTGGTATCTACTTTTGTTGCATGCCTTCGCTGTCCTCGTCCTTCCCTTCCGGCCGGGACTCTCCCCTTCTCTCTCTCTCTCCCTCGTCCCTCGGTCCCTATCTCGCGCGCCGCTTACGTTGGTCGCGCGTCCTCGTCCGACCATCGACCATCCGCGCTTTCTCCGTCTTCGTTTACCCGGCCGTTCGCGCTCCCCCCGGCTTTTCGTTCCTCTCTCCGTCTTCCCTTCCTTTCTTTCCTTCTCTCCTCCTCGCGCTTCCATTGAACTCTCCTCGTCTCCCGCGATACGGCAACACGCGACGTCCGCGGACCGGCCACGACGAGACCCGAGATTCTTCTCTAATCCTCGGGTTTCCGTTTTTCCTCCCTTTTCTGTCTCTGGCTTATCCCTTGCCCTCCCCCCTGCCCACGGCTCGACGGAACTCCCGGAGCAGACTCGGCACGCGACCCTACCGGTGTCGGATGGTTCCGGATGGTTTCGGATGATTTCGGATGGTCCCGGACGGTTCCGGACGGTCCCGGACGGTTCCGGATGGTTTCGGATGATTTCGGATGGTCCCGGACGGTTCCGGACGGTCCCGGACGGTTCCGGATGGTTCCGGATGGTTCCGGATGGTTCCGGATGGTTCGGAGGTCAGCACTCTTTTTTGGATGCAGCGCACAGGGGCGGAAATTATGAAAAAGCTGGCTGAAACCCCAAAAATGAAATTTGAACATTAGAATTATGCATCGTCAAATTGGGCGGAGGAGTAATTCGGACATTTGTTGCCGAAACGAGGAAAGCCTAATCGTTATGTACGGTTCCGTAATCTAAAATTGACATTCGTACGAACCCCTGGCATCGGTCTGTAAGAAGGAAAATTTTATTGAGTTGAGTTAGCATGATTTTTTTTTTTAGAGGGTCTCTTTCCAATTCCGTAAATTGTAGAATATTGCCGGAGAATCGTAGAATGTTTTACGCATTTTAAAGTTTATTTTGTATTGGTTAAAAAGGTCTAAATAAGGGCATCAAATTATTCCCTTATTTCTATGAGGTATTCCTACATATTATTATCAATTACTGAAAATGTTATAAATTTCGTGATATTCCGCGGGGTTTCAAGTACGAATCTTTAGCTTATCCTATTGTTCGTTTAAATTAAAAAGAATTACTTGCTGATATCTGCTGTCCTTGTTGTACGAGTAGAATAAAGGAAGGTATCGTAATGCACGTTGTTGGTCCCATGATCCCCCGCTTTTTATGTTTAACGTGTGGATAGTTTTACATTTAGCAATATAGTTTTAGAACCTAAAAATATGCCAAACAAGGTATAAGGTATGAAATTAAATACAGTTACGACTTTAAATATGGATACGTTTCGTTAGGGTGCTTTTATGGCTCATTTTTCATTTCTTAATTTTTTTTTTCTCTTCAGTAATGAAAACCTTAAGATAAAACTGATGAAATACGATATTAAAATACAAAATTTATCTGCCTAAATTGACATTTAGGTTATCTTTTTGAACGACGCGCCACTATAGTGGCTCACTCGCTTACCGTTTGAATTAAGTAATCGTCTTCATATGCATTGTCTCACACTTCTTTTGTCTTCACATCGATTTTTTCCTTTATTCCGATATTGTCTTCACGGCATTGTCCGTCACACATTGCAGTGCTGTATCGGTTATACGTACTTCGCGTCAGACTCTGTCGTCCAGGGAAATAGCCTCACGCAGAATTCAGCCGTACCTGAAAGGTTAAGGTGAAGTGAAACCCCCTTCAAATCAGTCAATTCGAATACAACACTTTTTTTTTAAGGGCATTGGACCAAACTGTCCGAAACTTTAACACATCACTCCTGGTCATCTACGAATTGTCCTGACACATTGAAAATTTGGATTTTTCCAAAAAATTTTTTTACTCAGCCCAGACCAGAACCAAAATAGCGTCGAGCTCTCATATTTCAATCAATTATCGAAGGCTCCGATATGAGAATCGAAAGGGTCAGGACAATTTTACGACAATTTAGAACACTCTGGTAAACGACAAACTCACTTTTGAACGGGATAAAGGCAAAGAAAGTGTTGTATGCGCTTCTATGCTAAAACGATGGGAATACGAGGTCTCGGAGTGAAAATTTAATTGACCTGGAAATCACAGATGGCGCAGGGAGTCCCTCTGCAGTCAATTAGGGCCCCAGAAAGCATGAATCCAGAGGATTTCTGGAGTTTTACTTCGATTTCTGGATATTTATTCTACGAAAACGACAGGTGGAGTATGCCATTTGGTGCAATACCCAATATAATTCGACACAGCTGTCAATATTAAAACGAACGTCGGCAACGTAGGCATTTAGAAAAATCTTCTTTATCGTTGTCGATCAAGTTCCTCGACGTGTTTCACTTCACCTTAACACGCAGCTAGCCGATCGATCGTAGAGAATCACTCTCGAATTAACTCTCGGCCCGTTCACTACTTTTGGCAATTGCGTGCCTTTAAGTGTAAATTTAATTATTAAGTAATGTAAGTAGGAATTCCATATGGAGCGATTGCTGTTAAACAATTAGAGTCGGTATCCGAGGTCCTTCGGAAACACGTTTCACTTCGTAAGTACCTGTACATTCTGCTCAATCGGTTCAATTAATGTTCTTGGAAATTCGGAATCTCCTTCCTTTCGGGTCATCCCATTTAAACCCTAATTCATTATTTTTGTGTAATGAAATAAGTGAAATTGTTTTTGTTTATTCTATTAAAATTAATTGGCGCCCAACTCTTTTACGGCCGCGTTTGAGCCCGTCAGCCCTTGATCTAGGCCGCGTCGGGAGCGGACTTTCGATATGCTATATAAAATTAAAATTGAAATAATAAAGCATTAGAAAAGAAATTCCGGTCTCATAGGAATGACGTTCCGCTTTTTTTCGGGCAAGTTGACGCGATGCCAACGAAAGTGAAAGAATCTCGGAGATGCTTCAGAATCGGATGTATTCCGTTAGAGAGTCGCCGTAAAATTACGATCACAGTGGATGGGAATGTGAGTGGAAAAGAATCGATGCGGCGATACGTATTCGTTTATCGGCGCGTATCGTTAATTGATGATTGTCGATCTTCGGACCTCTCGTAAAAAGGGGTTTGAGACCTCGTCGTTTGAGAAGATCCGGGTGCAATAGGAATACCGACGGAACTCGTCGAAAGGACGAATTAGTGGTAAGCAGGGTAGGGCGGTTTTTTTGAAAAAATCATTAATACAATTATGGCTAAAAGGCGTCGAAACGATTCAGTAGCACACCATTAGAAATATTCGTAAAATCCAAACACTTTTAATACAAAACCTTATAGTCAAATTACTAATTTGACGTTTTAAAAATGAATTAGTTACACATTTATCATAAATTTCTAAATAACTTTATAATTTTATGACGTCACGTTACAATTTTGTAAAATTGGGTAGAATACGTACACCACGTATATCAAGAAAACCGAGGTAATTCTGCGTAAAAACGTTTTAAAAGTGAATTAGTTACACATTCATCATAAATTTCAAAATAACTTTATAACTTTATAATGTCACGTTACAATTGTGTAAAATTGGGTAGAATACGTACACCACGTATATCAGGAAAACCGAGTATATTCTGCGTAAAAACATTTTAAAAGTGAATTAGTTACACATTCATCATAAATTTCTAAATAACTTTATAGCTTTATAATGTCACGTTACAATTTTGTAAAATTGGGTAGAATACGTCCACCACGTACATCAAGAAAACCAAGGTAATTCTGCGTAAAAAATATAATGCTCTTTCTAAGGATGTATTAGATTGTCGGGAAACTCATAACGCATTTTTCTATTGTTTCTATATACGAAAATGCGTCACGGCTTTCCCGACAAACCCAATAGTCTTGTGATCGGAGTGGGACGCGGTGGGGGCGTCGCGTGACGCCTCGACACGTGGGCCCTCGACGGGCGGGGTCGTCGCGACGCTTTCCCCCCGTGAAACGTCCGCGCCGCGCGGCGTCTTACGTGGGCGTCGGAATGCCCCGTGGGATCGCCCCTGCGAGACGTCTTTATTACCGGCGTTACGTCGACCAATTAGCAATTACGCGCCGCTCGGGGCCGCTAATTAATCGGGAAGAGTTTTAACCGCGATACAGAGTTAGGGCCCGTGGTAATCGTCGTAGAACTTCGACGGGAGGGCGCCACTTGGCAGGGGAATATGAAATGCTTTTTGGGGTGTCCGTGCACGGAAACGAAAGACGTTTGCACCCTCGGCAAGGGACGGCACTGCCGATAAAGCCTTGTTCTCGGTGCGGGAACGATTACGCTAACGGCTAGTATTTGCAATTGCACGAAACGCCGATGTCACCCTAGGAAAGGTACTTCGGAAAAAATGCTTCTGAAATTCGCAAATAAGTTTGTAAGTGTATAGCAGCGGCTATAATAGTAGCCAAATAGACAAATAGTAGCCAAAAAGATGTCGTTGCCAGGGTTGGGTAATTTCGAGGTTTTTCACGATATTACGTAAACCACGGAGTTTACCAGAGAAAATCGTACAAAACCAATAAATTTCCTTTTCAATATGAAGGATGGCGATATACAGCATCCAGTAGGTTATAAACGTCTTTTAGCACATATGTAAACAGGTACACATGTTTATGGGATAACAAATTGATTTGACGCTGTGTTAAAAATTGTTTAGAATTTTATGTTTTCAATATGACGGACGCAGATGCCCGATATATGTATCCACTAGGTTATAAACGTCTTTTAGCACATATGTAAACAGGTACACATTTTTATGGGATAACAAATTGATTTGACGCTGTGTTAAAAATTGTTTAGAATTTTATATTTTCAATATGACGGATGACGCAGATGCCCGATATATGTATCCGCTAGGTTATAATCGTTTTTTAGCGTATACGTAAACACGTCAATATTTTTAAGGAATAATTAGATTGACGGTTGTGTTGAACATTCCTTCGACTTAACCCAGTTTAATATCAAATTTCTAATTGGATTTATTATTTTCTACTTAGAAATAGAAGGGGGTAATATACTTCGCGCCCCGATAAAAAACTAGGAACGTACACGTTGTAATCGTTGTATGTGAAAAAAAAACAATGTAATATACGCGGAGAAAACCACGTATATTACATGACGTATTATACCTATCCAACCCTGGTCGTTGCTCTTCGACCAAATAAGCGATATACAGTCCGTTGTTGCTGGTAAAACATCGGAACCATGAATATAATTTGTGTAGCCGTAGTGAAGTAATAGCTTCTTTGTCGTCCGTGCGGCATAACGTTCCCGCGAGTGTTTACACGTTTTAACAAAATATGTAATTACTGCCGTGAACTATTTGTCTGCGCCTGAATTGTCTCTTTTGATAATTACGTACATTGTACCCCCGAGCATATATCCCTCAATAGAGAAGTGGTAGAAATAATACAACTACATAGACCTTTTTCGTGGAATAATTAGGTGCTATTTAAGTGCTCCAGATGTAAATGTAATTGTATTATTTCTACGACTTCTCACTTGGGGCAAATTTGTTCGAGGGTAGTTTTCGGATGAAAGGGGTGGCAGTCCGGACTTAGTTCGATCATGTATCTGGAGCACTTAAATAGCACCTAATTATTCCACGAAAAAGGTTTATGTAGTTGTTTTATTTCTACCACTTCTCTATTGAGGGAAATATGCTCGGGGGTAGTTTTTGGGTGAAAGAGGTGGAATTTCGGACTCGCCCGTGAGATATTTCTGGAGCATTTAAATAGCACTTAATTCCGGCACTGCTTTTTTTTTTTTTTGTGAACCCCTTCTGTAAGGAAATATACTCTGTGGTGGTGCTGAGTGTACATTCACTCAGCACCACCACCGATTTTTGAGGTATGGGGTGGAGCACTAAAATTGGGGTTGTAGCACTTAAATAGCACCTAATAAGCATCTAATTCTCCAATAGGATTCATATCATTTTTCTGATGTGGTGGTGCCTACTGTACACACATGTAAAATGATATACGTCGAGGAACTTGATTGACGTCGCTATAAAATGTTTTTCTAAATACCTACGTTGCTGACGTTCGTTTTTATATTGACAGCTGGGTCGAATTATATTTGGTATTGTACTAAATGGCATACGCCATCTGTCATTTATCGTACAATAATTATAAAGAAATCGAAGTAAATCTCCAGAAATCCCCTGGATTATAGGCCCTAATTGACTGCAGAGGGACAGCCTGCGCCATCTATGATTTCCAGGTCAATTAAATTTTCACTCCGAGACCTCGTATTTCCATCGTTTTGGCATAGAAGCGCATACAACACTTTTTTTGCCTTTATCCCGTTCAAATGCGAGTTTACCGATTACCAGAGTGTTTTAAATTGTCGAAAAATTGTCCTGACCCTTTCGTTTCTCATATCAGAGCCTTCGATAATTGTATATTGATCGAAATACGAGAGCTCGACGCCATTTTGGTTCTGGTCTGGGCTAAGTTGAACAATCGTGTTAAAAAATTCAAATTTTGAAAATGTCAAGATAATTCCTCGGTGCTTACGAGTCATGTGTGAAAGTAACAGACGGTTCAATCCAATACCTTTAAAGTTAAATGTTTTATTCGAATCGACTAAATTGAGGGAGGTTTCACTTTACCTTAACCAAACGTTTAATGGAGGCATTCGAAATGGGCGAATTGGTCGGGATCCATGGAAAACAGCGACCCATCGTGGTCCTTTTGGTCAGGAGTCCAGAGCACGCGGGAGAAACGTTTCCATTTCTTGGATCGGTCTCGATTTAGAATCGGCTGAAACGCGTGCTCCATATCGTGTCCCAGATTGATTCGGGTAGGTATCGACGAGAACTTATGAACTCCCGCTTTTTTACGTTATCTACGACTCCTTTCGCCGACCGCAATGCGATACAACGAGGTACCGCGAACACTTCTTTCCCTCTGGAATGTCGTATGCTCCATTTCTCGTCGCCGTACGTCAACTTTCCGAGAGGTCTATGGACGTCCCTTTATTCGAACGTTCGAAGAGAACGATAAAGAGAATCAATCGGGGAGGAGAAATTGGTGCTAGTCGTGGGAAATTGAGGCATCGCATTTCAAGTTGAAATTAGTCCCTCGGTGCAGCGACCAGGCTGGCGGAGCAATTAGGCTTCGTCCGAATGGCGCAACCGGGACGAAGGAGTAACCTAGTTGCTCGTTATCGAGAATATCGCGAGCGTGGCGTGCGAACCGTGCGTGTATCTCGTCGGCGTCATCTTTTTTTTACAGCTTTCCCGCGCGTCTGCTCTTTCCCGTCCCACCTCTCTCTCTCTCTCGCCCTCTCGCCTTTTCGCTCTACTTGCGATTCTTTTCCTCGTCCTTTCGAATAGGTAAAGCTGGCACCCCCACCTTTACAAAATTCACATTTCTATGTCTTAAGGTGAAGTGAAACACGTTGAAGAATTTGATCGACGTCGATAAAGAAGATTTTTCTAAATGCCTACGTTGCCGACGTTCGTTTTTATATTGACAGCTGGGTCGAATTATATTGGGTATTGTACCAAATGGCATATTCCGCCTTTCGTTTTCGTAGAATAAATATCAAGAAATCGAAGTAAAACTCCAGAAATCCTCTGGATTCATACTTTCTGGGGCCCTAATTGACTGCAGAAGGACCCCCTGCGCCATCTGTGATTTCCAGGTCAATTCAATTTTCACTCCGAGACGTCGTATTCCCATCGTTTTAGCATCGAAGCGCATACAACACTTTTTTTGCCTTTATCCCGTCCAAATGCGAGTTTATCGACTACCAGAGTGTTCTAAATTGTCGTAAAATTGATCTGACCCTTTCGATTCTCATATCAAAGCCTTCGATAATTGTATATTGATCGAAATATGAGAGCTCGACTAACCGAATCTAAATTTTGAATGTGTCGGGACAATTCTTAGATGATCAGGAGTGATGTGTCAAAACTTCGGACAGTTTGGTCTAATACCCTTAAAAAAAAAGTGTTGTATTCGAATCAACTGATTTGAGGGAGTTTTCCCTTCACCTTAACAGCGCCACGATGCGGCGGGAAATTAAAAGGATTCCGCCTTCTTCCATCTCCAGAGCGTACCGAACCGGTGACCGCGGCTTCGCGGAGATGACGGAAGCGTGCACGGATGCGTTTGAATCGGCCTTAAGGTGAAGTGAAACGCCCTTCAAATCAGTCGATTCCAATACAACACTTTTTTTTAAGGGTATTAGACCAAACTGTCCGAAACTTTGACACATCCCACCTGATCATCTAAGAATTGTCCTGACACATTCAAAATTTGGATTTTTTAACAAAATTTTTTAACTCAGCCCGGACCTGAACCAAAATGGCGTCGAACTCTCACATTTCGATCAATATACAATTATCAAAGGCTCTGATATGAGAATCGAAAGCGTCAGGACAATTTTACGACAAGTTAGAACACTTTGCCAACCGATAAACTCGCATTTGAACGGGATAAAGGCAAAAAAAGTGTTGTATGCGCTTCTATGCTAAAACGATGGGAATACGAAGTCTCGGAGTGAAAATTTAATTGACCTGGAAATCACAGATGGCGCAGGGGGTCCCTCTGCAGTCAATTAGGGCCCCAGAAAGCTTGAATCCAGAGGATTTGTGGAGTTTTACTTCTATTTCTTGATATTTATTATACGAAAACGACAGGTGTAGTATGCCATTTGATACAATATTCAATGTAATTCGACACAGCTGTCAATATAAAAACGAACGTCGGTAACGTAGGCATTTAGAAAAATCTTCTTTATCGACGTTGATCAAGTTCTTCGACGTGTTTCACTTCATCTTAATGAGACCCGGAAGCGCGTCTTGTCGCATCGAGTCGCGTCGGGTCGCGTCGGGTCGCGTCGGGTCGCGTCGGCTCGCGTCGGCTCGCGTCGGCTCGCGTCGGGGTGAGGAGCGGTCCGGCTACGCGCTTTCCTCGCTCGACCCTTTTTGCCTCGGGCGTTCGACGCGTCGTCTCGCACCTGTGCTTAACGGACGATCCGATAAACCGCGCACGGCAACGACCCCGTAGGAAGCGCGCCTGATAGGGTGATAACGCGCGACGGCGGTTGGATGCTCCTTTCGAAGGCAGACCCTAAAGGCGCTTTTCCGCTCGACGACCCGCGACCGCTGCCAGCCTCGATTCCGAGATGCGCGCGACTCGCAACGAGATGTCTCTCGATCGCCTATACCTAGAGGGCGCTTTTATCGCACCCGTGTACGCCGCGCGGAAGGTTTTCGTTCACCGGACAAATACGATTTCACCGTTTTATCTCGCGCGGGTCGATTCGAGGGAACGCGAGTTTCTCCTTCGCTTTCGTTTCCGCGTCCCGGTGACCAGAGAAGACGACGGTCGGTATCCCGGGCGATTTCAACCCTTTGAAAGTTACAGGGATTCCTTCCTTCTGTTCCACGTTACGCGCCACGGGGGAAGATAAAGGAGGTGCGTGTAGCTGGCATCCCCACATTTACAAAATCGAAATTTCTCTATCTTAACATTTTGTGACCTTTATGTGCTAATTATGTGCTACATTCCCAAATTTTGTGCTAGCGAGGTTTTTGGAAAAAATTGAATTTTTCTATGGGGGTGCTAGATACTCAAAATGATAGCACTCCCACCACAAAAAAGTGATTAAATAATCAAAAATAGGTGAAAACTTATCAGCACATTCTAGATAAAGGTGGGCGGAGGGAGACGCGATTCCTGAACTCGTGGCCAGGAATCGGTCGAGGAGCGGAATTATCCCGTGGTCGTTGCGGCGTTAGGGTGTAGTGAAACACGTCGAGAAATCTGATCAACGTCGGTTAAAACGTTGTCGACGTTCGTATTTATGTGGACAGCTGCGTAGAATTGTATATTGGGTATTGTACTAAATGGCACATTCCATATGTCGTTTACGTACAGTAATTATAAAGAAATCGAGGTAAAACTCCAGAAGTCCCCTGGATTTATGCTTTTTGATGCCCGAATTGACCGCAGAGAGCCGCCCCGCGCCATCTGTGAGTTCAGTGACAACGAAATTTCCTCTTGGAGATTTCTTGTTCTCATCGTTTTAGCATACATACAAGCGCATAAGACAATTTTTTGCCTTTATCCCGTTCGAATACGAGTATCTCGATTACTAGAGTGTTCTAAATTGTTGTACAATTGTTTGTACATTGACACATCAATAATTGGATACCGATTAAAATTCGAGAGCTCGACGCCATTTTGGTTCTGGTCTAGGCTAAATCGACAATTTTTTATTCAAAAATCCAAATTTTGAAAGTATCAGGATAATTCTACGGTGCTCAGGAGTTATGTGTCAAAGTATCGAACGGTTTGATCCAATACGTTTAAAAAAAAAGTATCTTATTCGAATCGCCTGATTTGAAGGGGGTTTCACTTCATCTTAGGGTGATGTGAAAGTGACGTCGAAGAGGTTTTGTTTATGAAATTTTTCTACCAACTCGATTTACCGAATAGTTTGAAACTTTACAACGTGAATATGGGGACTATAAGGAAGTTCCTGAAACTCATGAAACTTCAATTCTTTTTAAATTTCTTTATAGGTAGTTTAAAAATAGTTTATAAAAACTGAAATTTCGCGAGTTTCGGGACTTACCTTAGGGTTTCCATATTCACGTTTTAAAGTATGAAACGAATTGAGACACCCAGTTCGCAGAAAAGTTTTATGAACGATTGAGCTTTCGGATGCTACTTTCATATCCCCTTAAAGCACCTCTCGACGGAGTCGCGGTTCCGGGTCCACGCGAGGTCCGAGTCGACGCCGTTTGGCCGTCGTTTTTTTGAGGTTAGGTGGGATTTTTTTTCCATCCGCGGAAGCTTTTTCCCGTTTTCCGTGTCGTCGGGGAGGGACTGGGGAAGGATCGCGTCCTCGTCTCGAGTCGCAGGGAGAGCCGAGAGAGACGGAAAGAAGGAGCGAGCCGCGACGGGGTAGAGAAAATTTTGAGCGGAGAATTAATACCGTGAGACGTTTGACGAGCGGTCGGCCTTCGGCTCGCCTAGCGTCTCTCGCTCCGTCTCTCTCCCTCTCGCCCTCTCTCGGTCCCTCTTGGGTTCTACCCCCGTCGGAACGACCGCCTTCCGCGGCGTGCTTACGCACTCTCTCCTCTCCTTTTCTCTCGGTCTCGGTCTCTCGGGTCCCGCTAGCCGAGCCTCGTGCGGCTTCGGCCTCGCTCGGGAACCTTCGGCTCGGACCTCGGCTTATCTATCCGCTTCTTACCCGCTCTCGTCTCTTCTTTGCTCGCGATCCGTTTCGCTCGATCGCCGTTTTCCCTCTCTCTCGCCCGCGGCGCCCTTTCTCGCTCTCTCCTTTACTCTGTCGCATCTCGTCTTTCCATTTCGCTCTCTCGTTCTCCGATCGTTCTCGCCACCGATCTCTACCGGGTGTCCCAGAACTCGTAATAATCTCCGAAGCTGGGGGAACTTGACGAAATTTCCTCCTTGACTTTTTTCTTAACCGATCGTCCACCGAGTTATCGGTGATTTAAGGTGAAGTGAAACACGTCGAGGAACTTAATCAACGCCGATAAAGAAGATTTTTCTAAATACCTACGTCGCCGACGTTCGTTTTTACATTGACAGCTGTATCGAATTATATGGGGTATTATCCCAAATGGCATACTGCACCTGTCGTTTTCGTATAATGATTATAAAGAAATCGAAGTAAAACTCCAGAAATCCTCTGGATTCATGCTTTCTGGGGCCCTAGTTGACAGCAGTGGTACCCCCTCCGTCCACCCCCTCCATCTGTAATTTTCAGGTCAATTAAATTTTCACTCCAAGACCTCGTATTCCCATCGTTTTGGCATAGAAGCGCATACAACACTTTTTTTGCCTTTATCCCGTTCAAATGCGAGTTTATCGATTACTAGAGTGTTCTAAATTGTCGTAAAATTGTCCTGATCTTTTCGTTTCTCATATCAGAGCCTTCAATAATTGTATATTCATCGAAATATGAGAGCTCGACGCCATTTTGGTTCTGGTCTGGGCTGAGTATATACATTTTTTGGAAAAATCCAAATTTTCAATGTGTCAGAACAATTCTTTGATGATCAGGAGTGATGTGTCAAAATTTCGAACGGTTTGGTCTAATACCCTAAAAAAAAGTGTTGTATTCAAATCGACTGATTTGAAGGGTGTTTCACTTCACCTTAAGGGGATGTGAAAGTGGCGTCCCAAAGTTCAATCCTTCATGAAACTTATCTACGAACTGGGTGTACCGAATCTTTTCAAACTTTACAACGTGAACATGGAGGTTATAACGAAGATCCTGACTCTCGTGAAATTTCATTTTTTATAACAAATTTTGAAAATATCAAACAAATTTTTTAAAAAATTGAAATTTTATGGGTGTCAGGACCTTGTTTATAGCCTCCATATTGACATTGTCAAGTTTGAAACGATTCGGTACACCCAGTTCGGAGAAAAGTTTCATAAGCGAGACCTCTTTGACGCCACTTTCGCATCGTCTTAATCGTCAACGACACCGTAAGTAATTGTCCAAGGAAAGAGTCGATGAAGTTTGAGCGATTGCTCCAAGTCTTGGGGCACCCGGTGTACTAACCGGACGGCCGATTCCCACCTGTTCTATGCGGTGGTTTTTTGACGAATCGAAGACACCCACAATCCCTGAATACGAGCCGCGGTACCAAGTACCGAAGTGCGCGTGCGCGAAAGAAGCTATGCTCTGACCCGAAGTTTTTTTGAATAAGCATCCTTTGTACGCAATGCTTTTGCCATTCGCGTTGCCAGTGGCGACCGAGAGTGGCCTCTCGAGTGCAACAGAATATAGTTACCTTTTTTTTACGGTGAAGGGAAACACGTCGAGGAACTTGAGTGACGTCGATAAAGAAGATTTTTCTAAATACTTACGTTGCCGACGACTTTTATATTAACAATTGTGTCGAATTATATTGGGTATTGTACTAAATGGCATGCTCCATCCGTCCTTTTCGTACAATAATTATAAAGAAAACGAAGTAAAACTCCAGAAATCCTCTGGATTCATGGTTTTTGAGACCCTAATTGACTGCAGAGAGACCCTCTGCGCCATCTGTGATTTCCGTGCCAACCAGATTTATACTCCGAGACCTCGTATTCCCATCATTTAGTATAGGAGCGCATAAAACACCATTTTTGTCCTTAACCCGTTCAAATACGAATTTCTCGATTACCAGAGTGTTATAAATTATCGTACAATTGTTCTGACACTTTCGCTTCTTACATTAGAGCCTTCAGTAATTGGATATCGATAAAAATATGAGAGCTCGACGCCATTTTGGTTCTTGTCTGGGTTAAGTTAAACAATTTTTGTTAAAGATCCACATTTTAAAAATGTCAGAGTAATTCCTAAGTGCTTAAAAGTCATGTGTCAAAGTTTCAGACGGTTCAATCTAATACCCTTAACACTAACCGTACTGAGGCTAATCAAATGACCGGTTTCAAAATTAGATTTAAAATTGTACATTCGTTATTTTTTTTTTGTTCATCTAACTTTACGTAAGTTCTTATATTATCGGATTAATCAATTTGTTGATTTTTATTTTTTTTTGCTTCCTTTTTTACTCAAAAAAATTCATCACCTGGCTTGTTTATCGCGACGAATTTACATCTTTTTCTAAGGTTCTCTGCCTGGAACCTTAGCTCTGAACTCAAGTAAGATCTGGAGGTCTATAGTTATATACATCTCAATGCAGTATCTAAATGAAATATAAATGCAAGGTAATTTTGAGTCACAGAGGGTAGATCGAATAGTCACAGGGCAACCAAATAGAACAAGGAGTGATCGAATTTAATAATATTCGGTACGTTGGTATTGTATAAAAATAAAAAAATATATGGCTGAGTATTTTATCATTACATCAGAGTTACGTTGTGCACCATTTCCTCCAAGAAATTGACAATTCCTTTCATAAAAACAACGTCTATTTCGTAACCGGTCATTCGACCGGTTACGGTATGGTTAGGTATATGTGAAGTGCCGGGACGGTTAGTGTTAAGTTTTTGTTTTTCATAGTAATGGAAAAAATACATTTTTGTTTCATTATAACCTTAATGTTGCTTTGTTTAATATTTCCTTCCTAAAATCAATATTTCTCCGTTCAATCAGGAAAAATAAGTCCTTATCTAAAAACCGGTCATTTGACCGGTTGCGGTACAAATAGGTATATACTAACTCTCGGTACGTTTAGTGTTAAAGTGTCTTATTCGAGTCGACTGATTTAAGGGGCGTCTTACTTCACCTTAACGACACGTCGCTTTCGACGCAAGCCCGAATACTGGAATATCGCTTGTAATCGTCACACGTCTAGTGACGGGGTAGCAGCTGGGCAGCAGGAGAGGTCGGTCATTCTCGCTCTCTCTCGGCTATCTCCGGGCCCGAGAGGACGCGGAACGATAGCGCGCCACGAGTAGAGGTCGAAACGCGGTAAGTTACGTCAGGAGCGATGAGAAATTCCCGGTAACTTGTCGGTCACTTCTGCAAAGCTTTTTTTTATCCAGGAATTATGAGAATTTCAGTTTTTACGACAGAGCGAACGAGAGGTTCCGATCAGCTATAGGGAAACATCGGAGAGGGGAACTTCCGTTGTACGTTCTCCGTAGCCAATCAAAACCTCCCATTCGCTTCGTTGCAGAATGAAATATCAGTTCATTTGAAACAAATCGCGTGGAATTTTCCGTGAAGTTGTACATACGTGAATATTTCTAGCTGGAGGTAAATACCACCCTATAATCAATATTTTCTAATAGTAATTATTACTCTATAGCTTGAACTTTGAAGTTGATTGAAAAAAAAAGTTATTTAAACGAAGAAACCTAAAGTATAAATAACAAAATTAACGTTCTCTTAAATTCTCAATGTTCCCGGTAACTTACGATATGTTTCACAGTTACCTTCTCCAATTTAATGTTACCGAGAATTTTCGAACCCTATTCGAGACCCGAACGCGCCACCGGATCCGCGGCTCGCGGAGGGCGAAACGCGAGAGAGAGAGGGAGCGGAAGGAGACGAGAGCAAAAAGAGTCTCCCTTCTCCGTGGGTCGGTCCTCCTCGCGGCGCGTCGCAGGAAGAGAGGGCTTACGTAAGAACCCGGTACCCGGTACACGGTAGCGAGCCGGCAAGGTGTCGGGGGTCCGGTAAAAAACGCTAAAAACCCTGAAAACCCTTTAAGACAAAAGGGCGCGCGGGAGGCGGCTCCCTCGGGATAACGGGAGGCGCTGCCGACTTTATCGAGACTCCCGGAACTGACCCTGCGCAACTGGTAATACCAGCACCGGGTCATTGACATGCTTAGCCTTAATGACGAATGGCCTCGAAACGATCGCGCCCATTTTACTAAGCGATTCGATTTGCGGACAACGGTTAACTTTTAATCGCCGGATTCCTCTACTGTAGCGGGTTTTAACCTTTCGGAAGCCTCGGGACATTTTTGATCGTAAAGGTATTGGAACACCGAAATCGGCGAGGTAGGTGTCCAACTTTTTGACTTCTCTGGCTCGGGCCAAGGCGCGCGGACAGGACGAGCGCGCATGCGCCTCTTTGCTCTAAACGTATCTATACCGGGAATTTATGTTTCTTTAAACGGTCGATGCTGCCATTGAGAGATGTTATATACTTTATAACGTATACCGAGGCCTTTGTTAATTTTTTTCTTTTTCATTTATGATCAGAGTCATTGTACATCGAGCGACAATACCACTTTCTAGAAAAGAAGAAATTCTGCATCGAGTAGATCTTTCCTCTCTTTCTTTTCGACAAAATAAGATCAAATGATATTAAGGCAAATTAAAGGCGGTACTCAATTTTCTTAAGGTGAAGTGAAACCCCCTTCAAATCAGTCGATTCGAATAAGATACTTTTTTTTTAAAGGTATTGGATCAAACCGTCCGATACTTTGACACATAACTCGTGAGCACCGTAGAAATATCCTGATACTTTAAAAATTTGGATTTTTGAATAAAAAATTGTCGACTTAACCTAGACCAGAACCAAAATGGCGTCGATCTCTCTTATTTCGATCAATATACAGTTATTAAAGGGTCTGATATGAGAATCGAAAGGATCAAGACAATTTAGAACACTCTGGTAGTCGATAAACTCGCATTTGGGCGGGATAAAGGCAAAAAAAGTGTTGTATGCGCTTATTTGCTAAAACGATGGGAATACGAGGTCTCGGAGTGAAAATTTAATTAACCTGGAAATCACAGATGGCGCAGGGGGTCCTTCTGCAGTCAATTAAGGCCCCAGAAAGCACGAATTCAGAGGATTTCTGGAGTTTTACTTCGATTTCTTGATATTTATTGTACGAAAACAACAGGTGGAGTATGCCATTTGGTACAATATCCAATATAATTCGATCCTGCTGTCAATGTAAAAACGAACGTCGGCAACGTAGGCATTTAGAAAAATCTTCTTTATCGACGTCGATCAAATTCCTCGACGTTTTTCACTTCACCTTAAGCTCAGCTTCACCAAGTCCGTTTTACTCGTTCACGTTACATTTTCTGGGCAAAAACGCATTAAAAAGGAAAGGTGATTCACTTCGAAGAATGAAAAACTTTGAAGGAATTAGTAACATTCTTGGGACAAACTGGAATTTAATAACATTATCAGCGGGTCTGACGATTTTTCTCAAACTTCTGACAGTTACGGGTGAACGTGTCCTTGCGTCAACCTGAAACAATATTTATTTGCCATCAATAATTTGTTATATCAAGTACTAGGTTGTTTGAGTTGGATACAACGTTCCGTTCAAGATGTCATATAATTTTCATTAATGTCCTTTCTACTCGAGATCGATATTGTGCATAAAATTCTTTTCGCAAAATCATTTCCACTTGATATTGACATGTTAATGGGGGATTGACTTTTGTACAACTTGTTTCACAATGGGGACTTTATAGTAATATAATCACACCTTCTATGACGAAAAAATTCGTCATGCTCATTCGAGGTGTCTTCCTGGTATGACGAAAAATTTCGTCATACCCGGTTAACAAGTTAAGTTGCCACCGTTTGGGTTATAACACCGATGAGTCTTACAAAATCAATTTTACTCGACGCAAGCGATGAAGGCATCCACGGGTTACGTCGGATTAAAATTTCAGCAGCTTCAATAAAGTTTAGTAAAATACTAAATACATAATATAGTTAACATACGTAAGTAAGAAAATTCCGACTTTTTTCACCTTCCAAGACGCACAGACGCGTTATCCGTTTATGCAAAATATACCCGAGTACCCGTAACATGTTTTTGGGGCACTATGCCGCCCCACGTGAATACGTTAGCGTTGTTAACTTTTCGACGTTCCGTAACGTTTATTGCTTCGCCCCGCCGCCTTGAGAACGGTTAGTTTTCCGAATTTTGGCCTGGAATACCTGACGGGATAATCCGTCGGACAACCAGGATTATCCCGCTCCTTCTATTTCCCCTTTTACGAATCGACACTTCGCGTCGTATACTTTTATTGAGGGCATTCTTTGTCGGTCGAGCAGGTATCGAAGCGGTCGAAGACAAAGACTCCCTGATTTTTCACCTTGCAACCTAGTCGAAACGTATTCAGGAACGCCACCCGTGTCCTGGTCAAACTTTCGAGCTGACGAGAAACTAATACGAGCCGTTGAGGAATAATTTTCTGAAATGTTCCGAGTCGTGAATGGCGATTTCATGCATTGGCTCAATGTTTAGTCCTACGTCAAGGCGTGCTTTGCAATGTATATAGTTTCACTTAAGGTGAAGTGAAACACGTCGAGGAATTTGATCGACGTCGATAAAGAAGATTTTTCTAAATGCCTACGCTGCCGACGTTCGTTTTTATATTGACAGCTGGGTCAAATTATATTGGGTATCGTCCCCAATGGTCATACTCCACCTGTCGTTTTCGTACAATAAATATCAAGAAATCAAAGTAAAACTCCAGAAATCCTCTGGATTCGTGCTTTCAGGGGCCCTAATTGACTCCAGAAGGACCCCCTGCGCCATCTGTGATTTCCAGGTCAATTAAATTTTCACTCCGAGACCTCGTATTCCCATCGTTTTGGCATAGAAGCGCATACAACACTTTTTTTGCCTTTGTCCCGTTCAAATGCGAGTTTATCGATTACCAGTGTGTTCTAAATTGTCGTAAAATTGTCCTGACCCTTTCGATTCTTATATCGGAGCCTTCGATAATTGTATATTGATCGAGATATGAGAACTCGACTCCATTTTGGTTCAGGTCTGGCTAAGTTAAAATTTTTTTTTCAAATCCAAATTTTCAATGTGTCAGGACAATTCTTAGATGATCATGAGTGACGTATCAAAGTTTCAGACTGTTTGGTCTAATACCCTTAAAAAAAAGTGTTGTATTCGAATCGACTGATTTGAAGGAGGTTTCACTTCACCTTAACGGCTCATAACCTAAAAGTCGATGAATACCGAAGAACTGATTCAGAATGGGTTGTCGATATCAAATTAAGAACGATCTGCCGGCTGTAGCGGATCCTCCCCGCGATTTGGCCAGAAACGAGTTTACATTTTCGGGAAACGCCCAACGCGTTCTGGAACATCCGCGCCTAGTCGGAGTCCGATTTTCTTTGCACTATTACAAATATCCATTTAAAATCTATACATTAACATTACGAGGAGAAAGTTTCTCGTAGTAATCTAGAAAACGACCGGGCGGAATTTGATCGGTTTCATGGGAATGCTGTGTTGTGGCCGTCGTTGTTGTTGCGTTTCGTCCCGGGTCTGCCTGCGGACTCGTCAGGAAGGCTTATCAGACAGACCCTGCCTTAGACCCTGAAAAATCTCTCCTGAACAGGATTCGAACCCGAGGGACTTACAAGCGGCGAGCGTATCGTTGGCCTATCGAAGGTCCGTGGAGAAGTGAGAACTTTTAATATATATATAATATGACCGGCACAGCTTTTTACGGATATCTTCTTTATGATCTCGTGAAAGACGTACGCTCGGTTTTATCGCGCCATCGCCCCGGGAAGCTCATTGACGAATAAAAATGTCAATTAATTTCGTAGTGTCCGGAGTCGGAGCACGGAGCTGCTCGTCTCAGTCATAGCGAGGTTGGGGAAAAAAGAACAAAGTGTCGTTTAATGCTTCTGTAATCGAAATTATTACCCACGACGAAACGGGGCCACTGTACCTACCCGGACATTTCGAAATGTCGTATAGAATCGTATCCAGTATTTTCGTACCCGAGTATAGGAATTTCCGAGAGCACGTATACTAAATTTGGATTTTTCTTGCGTACTAATTATCGATAACGTATACGCGTGCACGATTGTACGTATATTGAAAATATCCTGTCGTTGTATATTGATTTCTACCCCTTACCGTTCCGTGCAAGATATCGAGTACTTTCGCACGAATTCTTCAACGTTCGCGGTATACGGTGCCCGGTACTCGTTTCGAATGTTGCCGTTTCCGGTTTTATATCGAGCGTATTCGAAATTTCGAAATCCTTTTGACTCTTTCGGTACGAGCGCTCTGTCCGCCGTGAGACTCCCGCTGTAACGAGAAGCCGCTCTGAAAATGCACACATACCGCGTGCATACAGGCTGTCACATGGGTGTCGGATATATCCGACGCTTGTACACCCAGGTCATCGGATAGATGCCGGGTATATCCGGCACTCGTACACATAGGTCATCAAATGGATGCCGGATATATCCGGCACTCGTACACGCGGGTCATCAGATGAATGCCGGACATATCCGGCACTCGTACACATAGGTCATCAAATGGATGCCGGATATATCCGGCGCTCGTACACCCAGGTCATCGGATGGATGCCGGATATATCCGGCACTCGTACACCCAGGTCATCGAATGGATGCCGGATATATCCGACGTTTGTACACATAGGTCATCAGATGGATGCCGGGTATATCTGACGCTTGTACAGACAGGTCATCAGATGAATGCCGGATATATTCGGCACTCCTATACATAGGTCATCATATGGATGCCCAATATATCCGGCACTCGTACACCCAGGTCATCGGATGGATGCCGGATATATCCGGCACTCATATACCCAGGTCATCAGATGGATGCCGGATATATCGGCACTCCTATACATAGGTCATCATATGGATGCCCAATATATCCGGCACTGGTCATCGGATGGATGCCGGATATATCCGGCACTCATATACCCAGGTCATCAGATGGATGCCGGATATATCCGGCACTCGTACACCCAGGTCATCATATGGATGCCCAATATATCCGGCACTTGTACACGAAGGTCCAAATGGATGCCAGATATATCCGGCACTCGTACACATAGGTCATCAGATGGATGCCGGGTATATCCGACGCTCGTACACCCAGGTCATCAGAAGGATGCCGGATATATCCGACGCTTGTACACATAGGTCATCAGATGGATGCTGGGTATATCCGACACTTGTACACATAGGTCATCATATGAATGCCCAATATATCCGGTACTCGTATATACAGGTCATCATATGGATGCCGGATATATCCGGCGCTCGTACCGAAAGGGTTAATGGCGTAGGTGACGGGAAAAGGGCGAGGAAATTCGAAAACGCCGGCTCGGAGGCGGTAGCGCCAGGAAGAGGAGCCGAAAGAGCGAAATAAGAAGCGAGAGGGAGAGGGAGAGAGAGGACCGGCTTCGGAGAAGGAAGGACGAGGAGGAGGACGCGGCCGGGGGGAGCGCCTCGGGAACTCGTCGTTAAAGCGGATGGACCGCTCTCCGAGAGCGCCGGGCGCTCCGAGTCCGACCTATCCCCTTTAACGGCCGAGCGCGCCTACGGGATCCTCTCTCCGTCTCGCTCGTCGGCCCGCCTTCGCTTCCTCCACGAACACGGGAGAGGACTCTGCCCGAACGCGGCTTCGCTTTCTTCCCTACGTCTAGCCGCCCCCTCGCCCCGTTCCTCCGGCTTTAAGGTGAAATGAAACATCCTCAAATCCGTCGATTCTAGTAAGACTTTTTTTTAAGGGTATTGGACCAAACTGTCCGAAACTTTGACACATGACTCGTGATCATCTAAGAATTGTCCTGACACATTCAAAACTTGAATTTTTGGAAAAAATTTTTTAACTTAGTCCAGACCAGAACCAAAATGGCGTCGAGCTCTCATATTTAGATCGATATACAATTATCGAAGGCTCTGATATGAGAATCGAAAGCGTCAGGACAATTTTACGACAATTTAGAACCCTCTGGTAATCGATAAACTCGAATTTGAACAGGATAAGGGCAAAAAAGTGTTGTATGCGCTTCTATGCCAAAACGATGGGAATACGGGGTCTCGGAGTGAAAATTTAATTGACCTGGAAATCACAGATGGCGCAGGGGGTCCCTCTGCAGTCAATTAGGGCCCCAGAAAGCACGAATCCAGAGGATTTCTGGAGTTTTTCTTCGATTTCTTGATATTTATTGTACGAAAACGACAGGTGGAGTATGCCATTTAGCACAATACCCAATATAATTCGGTACAGGTGTCAATATAAAAACGAATGTCGGCAACGTAGGCATTTACCAAAATCTTCTTTACCGACGTTGATCAAGTTCCTCGACGCGTTTCACTTCACCTTAAGACGCGCTTCGCGATCCTCAGGACGTCGCGAGGCGGTCGACTATTATTCGTTCACAGATTCGGCTCGCGAATGCTAAATTACGCGATAAAAAGCCCAAGGTACTCAAGGACGCATCTCAAGTCGAAATTATCCATTTCGGTTAGACCCGCAAATTCTCTTCTGTTTTGACTTGTTTTGCCGACGGAAAAACTTTGGTCTCGTTTGGTTCGCTAAGAACCTCGCAGCTCGTTTTTCTCGTTAGGACCCCCAAGTCCTCGGGACCAGGGTTGGGTAATTCCCCATTTTTCGAAGTTTTTCACGTATATTACGCAAACAAAATAGTTTACCGGGGAAAATCGTAGATAACCGGTAAATTACGTTTCCAACGTGAAGAATGCCACGGATGAACGATGTACGGCTTCTGCTAGGTCATAAACGTCTTTTAGCACGTATGTAAACACGGAAATATCTTAAGGAATAATGAATTAATTTGGCGCTTGTATTTAACATTGTTTAGAACTTTAAGTTTTCAATATGGCGGATTCCACAGATGCATGATATTCCTATGTTTTCTCAAGGTTAACGTTCTTTAGCGTGCATGTACATACGTAAAAATTGTGACGGAATGATTAATCCGGCGCTTGTGTTTAAAATTCTTTTGATTTAACCCTGTTTAATATGACATTTTTTCCTGGATTTATTTTTTAATAATATTTTATATTTTATATTTATTATTTTATATTTAGAAATAGAAGAACGTAATATACTTTGCATTTACGTAGAAAACTAGGGACGTATCATACGTTGTAATATATACGTAGAAAAGCACGTATATTATATGACGTATTATACTTATCCAACTCTGCTCGGGACACATCGATCGATTTCAGGCTCGAAAAGTCTCGAAATGGAGTAGCCCTTCCATTTTATACCGATCACCCGTCTTCAAATGTTCGGTCATTAAAGACCCTCGAAGTATAACAACCTGGGGAATATGTGAGAACCGCGAGTTCGTTGCGTTACCGCGTTCGCCAAAGGTAGAATCTTAAATTTGTAAAATTTAACGTTACAATGTTTACGTTGATAATTATTGCGTACAGCTCCGTTCCTAGGGTGAGATTAACCCTAGAACTCCCAAGCCAAGTCAAAATAACTGGTTTTAGATGGCCCACTACGGCCCAAAAAAATCCGCCGGTAGTTCAAAGGTTAACCCGTTAAGCGCGGAACCGATTTTACCGAGCTTTCCGTTTAGGCGACATAATTGTTTATATATAGGATTCTTGATGCCGGGTCAGTTCCTAGGGACTGACGCCGCCTAGACGGAAAGTTCACTGTCAGTCCCCTGAGACTGACGCCGTGCTTAACGTGGTAAGGTAAAGTGAAACCCCCTTCAAATCAGTCGATTCGAATACATTTTTTTTAAGGGTATTAGACGAAACTGTCCGACACTATGACACATCTAAGAATTGTCCTGACACATTTAAAATTTGGATTTTTGGAACAAATTTTTTAACTTAGCCCAGACCGGATCCAAAATGGCGTCGAGCTCTCATATTTCGATCAATATACAATTATCGAAGGCTCTGATATGAGAATCGAAAGGGTCAGGACAATTTTACGAGAATTTAGAACACTCTGGTAATCGGTAAACTCGCATTTGAACGAGATAAAGGCAAAACAAGTGTTGTATGTGCTTCTATTCTAAAACGATGGGAATACGAGATCTCGGAGTGAAAATTTAAATGACCTAGAAATCACAGATGGTACACTCAGTCCGAGGAAAAGTTTTATAAACTATTGACCGCTCGGATAGCACTTTCGCATCTCCTTAATCCTTTCGTTACCTTGGACGAGATATCTCGCGACCCAATACTGGCCGATTAACGCTTTTGACGAGATATCTCGCGACCCGATACTGGCCGATTAACGCTTTTGACGAGATATCTCGCGACCCGAGACTGGCCGATCAACGGTTTTGACGAGATATCTCGCGACCCGATACTGGCCGATTAACGCTTTTGACGAGAAATCTCGCGACCCGGTAGTAGCGGATTAACCCTTTTGACGATAATCTATCGGATCTATCTATCGGATCGCGAGATATCTCGTCAAAAGCGTTGATCGGCTAGTATCGGGTCGCGAGATATCTCGTCAAAAGCGTTGATCGGCCAGTATTGGGTCGCGAGATATCTCGTCCAAGATAACGAAAGGGTTAAAGGCGAGCGAGGGCGAGAGGAAGTACCCAACCCTTAGAACGACTCGCAGTAGGCGACTGGTTTGGACACATCGATCCGCAGCTCTCGAGAAACGCAACATGGCTAATAATTTCGAAACGACGTTCTAACCTAACGGCGGAATTCATGGAGCTCCCAAGAGACCGCCGATGTTTCTCCACCACCCGATCGAAGTCCCTCCGTTTCCACGTTTCTCGATAACCGGTAGAAGGGCCCTCGACTTTGGCAACATCCAAATTCCCGGGTGCAAATCCGAAGAGGGAGACGGCCTTTATCCGCGAGGCGACACTTTCAATTTTCGTGCGAATCTCATATCCGAAGCTCGCGATTGGTCCTGCCGGTGTTCGATGGTCTCGCCAGGAGTGGCAGCGGAGAGACGCGACGCGGCGCGAGAGAGAGGGCGTAGCTAACCATAGGGCGGGGCCCGCGAGCGAGAGAGAGGGAGCGAGCGGGCGGGACGAGGGATGGACGGAGAGGGACGGAGAGGGCGCCACCCGTCCGGCGCGGGAGCGAGCGAGAAGCGAGCGGGAGACCCGTCGGCGAAGATCGAGGGGCACGCGGCGCAGGAGCCGGCAAAGAGGGGCCGTAAAAAGGAATGGTAAATTACAGGCCAGGGGAAATTGCTACTTTTTTCCCCTTTTCCCTGGGCGATGCGCCTCGACACCGGTGATCGCGTTGTGGGTTTCGCGTCGTTATGCAATCGGCCGACACGCATCCTGCCCGTCGCGAGCTCGCGGGGGTTGTAGGGTACGGGGGGCGGGAGTCCTCCTGACTTCTTTCGCGAGGCGAGGGACTCCGAGTTGTCCTTTGGCCGAGATCGAGATCGAATGTTCGGTTCTCGATTTGAGAACTCCTGGGCGATTGAGTTTAAAAAAACAAAAATCGGCGGAAACGGAGGTAGTTTTCCTGCCATCCTATATATCCGTTTGAGTCCCAGGGGGTATTGAAAAAACACTGTCGAAGAATCCCGAACAGTGCAACCGCTCTTTCTCTAAATGAGTACGAGAAGACCTAAGCAGCGCGATAGCGTTTCTTTTATTTTATATCGATGAATCCCTATCGGCGCGATAGCGTTTCTTGAATTGTAAGATGTATTATTTACATTAACCAGTTAGCTGTGGCGCCCCCTTTTGCGAGCGCGCACCTATATGTGTCGCCGAAATCGAGCGATGACGAGTATACTCGTCAATCACAGAGTAAGTGTCGCTGTTAAGATACTGGATCAAAAAGATGGGTTTATTTTATAAAATTGACACTTTTATTACTAATGTATATTTATTTGGTTAACTTAAACATATATTGCATACTTATTAGACGAAAAACGCAAGAGAAATTAAATGCATATGATAGCAAGAATTTAAATTCCTGCCGTGGCGTGGTATTCGGCAAAACAGGGTGTTACACGTAATGGGAGTTTGCAAATGGAACACCATTAACGGGATTCTTTCCTGATCTTGCGTTTATAACAACGTGCACACCTTCGGGTAGGATTTTTTGTGTTTGAAGTTCTGGGTATATGATCCAGAACATGATTCCCGAGTAATTGTGTTACATTAGGCCTAGATGGCCGAGTATGTGTAGATTTTTCCCGGGTTATTGGATACGATGCAATAGGGTCCTCAAGAAATTCTAGCAAAAAATTCATTCGCGATAACGTTCCATTATTTTTTTTGTATAATATATATGAATTCAAACAAATAATATCTAATAGATGGCAAGCTGTTTCAGCCGATGCATACGGGGTGCATGAGTTTATCTCAAATTATTTATATTTTTTATTCGTTTGTTTTATTCCGGCCTGGCCTCAAAATATTCTAAACATCTTGAAATTTGTGAATATGTTTTGTTTTTCTCAAAAATTAAAATTTAAATAGCCAATGGTCCCTAATTTATACGCATGCCGAGTATACTCGTCAATACACAAAATCGTGCCACTTCTCCATGACGAGTATACTCGTCAATGACAGTTAACTGGTTAAAAGAAGGAGCTGTGTGATATACTTGGGTCAGTAAATCTGAACGCGCGACTTCGACAATCGGTGATGCACCGTCAGTTGTCCACACGCTCGAAATGTGCTGGGTTTTCTTGACATAAAATCTGAACAGCGCGATTGCGCTGCTTGGCACTCAAACGGATATATTATTATGTATTATGGATAATATATGATTGCGTAGAACTACGTTCGGATGGTGCGAGAAATGAAACATCGTTCCCACGAAATGATATAAGGAGACACAACGCCATGTATAAAAATCGTCTCCCCTTCGGAGGTTCGAGATCTTTAGATTTTTTCCGATTTACAATTAGTACCTGGAATGCCTCCTAGATTAGATTTTGCAATTAAAATTTATCGTCTGCTAGCGCGTCTGCTAGTCTTTGTCGCGTTAAGGTGATGTAAAACTGACGCTGAGGAGGTTTTGTTCATGAAACTTTTTCCGAACTAAGTTTACCGAATCGTTTTAAACTTTACAATGTGAATACGGAGACTATAAAGAAGGTTCTGAAACTCATGAAATTTCAATTTTTTTCAAACATGTTCATATGTACTTTTTAAATTTGTTATAAAAAATGAATTTTCATGAGGGTCAGGGTCTTCCTTATAGCCTCCACGTTCGCATTATGTTTGAAACGATTCAGTACATCCAGTTTGGAGAAAAGTTTCATGAACGATTGACTCTTCAGATGCCACATTCACATCCTCTTAAAAACACAATTCTATTTATATATTACCCGCGGGTTGAAGTTGCCCATCAGAGGTACATTAATTACAAAATTAAAACCATTTTAGATCATCTACGTCAGTAGAAAAGGTTTTGGTCACGTAGGATAGGAGTTCCCTGGTTTTCCGCAAGCGGCGCTCGCATCGTTGGATCAGCGAAAATCTGAGATCCCGGATCCCAATTCTGGGGTCACTTTGGAACCGACCATTGGCTTTATGTCTCTTTATACTTCTTCATAGTCGTTACCAGGGTTGGGTAATTTCACGATTTTCGAGGTTTTTGGCGTATATTACGTAAATCAAGTAGTTTACCGTAAACCAGGAGGAAACGTATCAAATATGACGGACAAGACAGACGTAGGGCATGCGGTATTCGCTAGGTTATAAACATCCATCTTGTCGATTTGTTTCATTCCATAATTTACTTTTTGATCTTCCACCTTTATACATTTTGATACAAACATTGGTTACGAATCTTGTGACTTCAAATAGCCGTTATCAGCCGTTATAAACAAACGTCAAATGCACGTATAAGCATATATTTCAAATTTCCAAGGCTGATTTCGAATCTGCGCGGATTTGTGGAGGCGTAAAACGTAATCCCCTTAATAGCCAGTGAGAATCTCTCTTAGAGGTAAATAGATGGACTCTCATTGGCTATTGACGATATTGCGCATGCGCTTTGCACGTTTAGTTTGGGGTATTGTACTTCGTGCCTGCGTAGAAAACTAGGGACGTATTATACGTTGTAATATACGTGTAGAAAACCACATATGTTACTTGACGTATACTTACCCAACCCTGGTTATTACGTATGCGATCGTCATGTTTTGGGTATCGCGTCATGCGGATTCTGCAGATTCGATGGAATCTTACACGGCAAGCATGTGGCGACGATGCGAGAAGCACGATTAGTGGCAGTTCCATTGCCAGTCGTCTAAATTTCTTACACACGCTATGTCGGCATGCACGAACCGCCTCCGGACATGGTTCTACGTAAATACGTGCGTACGTACGTAGGAGTAAACCTATGCTTCTGTCACTTCTTTCGTGACGTCCCATCAGAGTTGGGTGCCCACCAAACACGGTTATGTTACAATAATATAACCGTTACATAAAGTTTGTAGCATATATCGTAACGTACATATAATATATAAGTAAGATTTGTATTATTATTACCTAACCCTGTTATAAAACGAATAATGTAACGTATACATGACATCGGTAACGTTATAGGTTATGTTAATATTATATAAGAGCAATGCTAAGAAGCTTGTAACAATGTTATCGAACGGTAATAATTCGACGTTATGTGATATTAAGGTATCTTTTGAATAACATTCGTTATATATCATGTTATTCCAGTGTTATGTAACGGTAATTTAGTGTGCGGTTATGTTACAATAATATAACGGTTACATAAAGTTTGTAGCATATAACGTAACATACATATATTATATATAAGTAAGATTTGTATTATAATTTTCTCCGTAGCTATATAACGTTTACCTTAACACATTCGTGACCGACAAATTTTTTCCATTTCAAATACTGAGTACCGGCGAAAGTAATGAAATTCTGAAACTGGTTGCCGCAAACTTGTATCGTGTATAGTTATGGATCTGATTCACGTCAGCGGCAATCAGGAATAGAATTTAATATGACGTGAATTCACGTCAGCGGCAACCAGGAATAGAACTTGAAAGGACGTGAATTCACGTCAGCGGTCGCGAATGTCTTAACATCCCATGACGAAACGGAAGAAGGCCTTTTTGATTTTAATTACAATTTCTTAATATCGTTATGGACGTGATTCACGTCAACGGCAATCAGGGATAGAATTTAAAATGACGTGAATTCACGTCAGCGGCAACTAGGAATAGAACTTGAAAAGATGTGAATTCACGTCAGCGGTTCGCGAGTGTGTTAATACGGTAGGCGAGGAGGACCTGGAACCAGGAACAGATGGTCGGTACTCGTAGTTAAAGGGGCCCGTCGGTGACCATTGACTGTCCGAATTTACAGGCGCAATTAGTTTCTAACCATATTTTCCTAGGTTGTCGCAAGTTCTAAGCGTCGATGCCCGTTTTTGGGTAATATTTATTACACGAAGCAGGGTTCTATTGGGTCTACCCGCCACGTATCTGCGAAAACGATAGTCCGAGGCTCGGGCGACGCCGATGGCGATGACGGACAACGACTCCGAGGGTGATGGAAAATTGACATCGTGATATAGCGAGATCAGGAAAACGAAAAGGGACCTTTGAGAAATCACTGAACGGTGAATAACATTTCGTAAATTAAAGTGAAAATAAGGAAGAATACCAGCAGGAACGTGAGAACATAATACATCTAAAAACGTCCATCATCACAAAAATCGATTTTTTAATGCATAAATAGCCAATATTGACTCAATCCTGCTCGGCATCGTTCACCGTTATGCTTATTTTATTTCAATCTGTAGAAAACGTTGACCCAATTAACCCTTTGGCTACTAAGAGTGCCTAAAGGCTTCCGACGTTTGGTCCAATATTGCCTCACGGTCGGACGAATTTCGCCCATATGTCAAAATGGCTCTGTGTTCAAAGGGCTAGAGCGGATGGACCGTCGAACGAAATATCTGTTATCAAGGACCACTTCATCTTCGCTTCATTTATTAAAACAATCTTGTTAACTTAATCTGACATTTCTTTGGAGATATTTGATCGCAGGGCTTTGTTGTCGCAATGCATATTTTTTTGAGTCCACCAAGTGTTTTTCTCAGGGTAACGGAAACGTCTACGTAAATTGTGTTAAGTTATAAATACCTACGTTGCCGACGTTTGTTTTTATATTGACAGCTGAGTCGAATTATAATGGGTATTGTATTAAATGGTATATTCTATTTGTCGTTTTCGTGCAATGACTATAAAGAAATCAAATTAAAACTGAAGAAATCCCCTGGATTCATGGTTTTCTGAGGCTCTAATTGACTGCAGAGGGACCCCTTGCGCCATCTGTGATTTCCAAGTCAACTAAATGTTTACTCCGAGACCTCGTATGCCCATCGTTTTAACATAGAAGCGCATAAGACACTTTCTTTGCCTTTATCCCGTTCAAATGCCAGTTTTTCGATTACCAGAGTGTTGTAAATTGTCATACAATTGTCCTGGCCCATTCGTTTCTCATGTGAGGGCCTTCAATAATTGGATATCGATCAAAATATGGGAGCTTGACGCCATTTTGGTTCTGGTCTGGGCTAAGTTAAAAAATTTGTTTCAAAAATCTAAATTTTGAAAGTGTCGGGATAATTCCTAGGTGCTCACGAGTCATGTTTCAAAGTTTCAGACAGTTGTATCGTATACCCTTCAAAAAAGGGTCTTATTTGGATCGACTGATTTGAGGGGGGTTTCATTTTTCCTTAACCCTTTTGTTACCTTGGACGAGATATCTCGCGACCCAATACTGGCCGATTAACGCTTTTGACGAGATATCTCGCAACCCGATACTGGCCGATCAACGCTTTTGACGAGATATCTCGCGATCCGGTAGTAGCGGATTAACGCTTTTGACGATAATCTAGCTTTCTAGCACCAATATTTTGACATTCTAGATGAATATATTTTATAACTAATTCTATTCGTATAGCCAAAAGCAAGAAATAAATACAGTTACTACCGGATCGCGAGATATCTCGTCAAAAGCGTTGATCGGCTACTACCGGATCGCGAGATATCTCGTCTAAAGCGTTGATCGGTCAGTATCGGGTCGCGAGATATCTCGTCAAGAGCGTTAATCGGCCAGTATTGGGTCGCGAGATATCTCGTCCAAGGTAACGAAAGGGTTAAGGATTAAAATGCAAAGATGAATGTAATCGGTAATCGACTGCAAATGAAAAGAAAGAAAATGTAATCGGTAATCAACTGCAAATGAAAAGAAAGAAAAAATTGTTTAGCTTTCCAAGCGGGGCCCCTTCCACGACGTGCAAACTTCCCCGTACCCCCGTGCCATAAGAAGTTTCACTGAAAAAAGAAAATCCACAAATGGCGACGAGGACGAATGGCGCTCGGAGTTGCGAAGGGCCTCTCGGAGAGGGAAGGCCCGAGGGAAGTTAGAAGCCGAATTCCGCTTCGGGTTCGGGGCCCCGGTTGGCTAACGGGCGGAGACGAGAGGAGACGAGAGGAGACGGCAGGGACGTAGGAAGAGGGGCCTCGGGAGGGTTTTACGAGGGAGAGGAGAATTAACCATTAACGCACGATTGCGGTGGCCAAGAAGCGCGCGCGCCTCCCGCCGCGGACGGCCCTCCGAAATTTGACACCGAGGGCCCCATCAAGGCCTCTCGCCGAAGGCATAAAACATAGGCCAACCTATTAGGCCCATCTAACGGGTGTCGAGGGAGTCTCCTCCATCGCCGAGCCCCCCGCTGACCGCTGGTCGCCCCGGGGCTGGTTAAACTGGTCCGATCGCGCCGCGATACGTTCCTTTTACCTTTCCTTCCTGCTTTTGAGAAATTATTTCATTTTTAAGGTGAAGTGAAACACGTCGAGGAATTTGACCGACGTCGATAAAGAAGATTTTTGGAAATGTCTACGTTGCCGACGTTCGTTTTTATATTGACAGCTGGGTCGAATTATATTGGGAATTGTACCAAATAGCATATTTCACCTGTCGTTTTCGTACAATAATTATAAAGAAATCGAAGTAAAACTCCAGAAATCCTCTGGATTCGTGCTTTCTGAGGCCCTTATTGACTGTAGAGGGACCTCCTGCGCCATCTGTGATTTCCAGGTGAATTAAATTTTCACTCCGAGACCTCGTATTCCCATCGTTTTAGCAAAGAAGCGCATACAACACTTTTTTTGCCTTTATCCCGTTCAAATGCGAGTTTATCGATTACCAGAGTGTTCTAAATTGTCGTAAAATTGTCCTGACCCTTTCGATTCTCATATCAGAGCCTTCGATAATTGTATATTGATCCAAATATGAGAGCTCGACGCCATTTTGGTTCTGGTCTGGACTAAGTTAAAAAATTTTCTTGAAAGATCCAAATTTTCAATGTGTCAGGACAATCCTTAGCTGATCAGGAGTGATGTGTCGAAGTTTTGGACAGTTTGGTCTAATACCCTTAAAAAAAAGTGTTGTATTCGAATCGACTGATTTGAAGGGGGTTTCACTTCACCTTAAACTGGTCCGATCGCGCTGCGATACGTTCCTTTTACCTTTCCTTCCTGCTTTTGAGAAATTATTTCATTTTTAAGGACGCGCACCTGCCTGGGCTCATCGGACGAATCCAACGAGGGACGAGTCGCGATAGATCCGAACCCGAACTCTTATAAGCCTCGTAAACGCCCGTAAGGCGAGAATTTCAGACAGGAAGACGTTAATGAGACCGCTCTCGTTCGAATTCGAAGTATTCCCTTATGCTCGGTTTTGTAGGGCTGATGTTCAAACGAAGATGATATGCCGAGGAATTTAATCGATATCGATAAAGTGAAATTCATCCGTGCCCTTTTTGATGGCAATGCCATTCCGAATACTTAAGTGGGTACGTAAGCTGGCGTGTTCCGTTCCCGACATTTATATTTATCTTGCAGTCTTACAGTCTACGTTGAGAATTATACGAAATGAAGCGTTCCATATGTCATTTCGGTAGAGTATGATGCAAAGTGATTGATGTAAAACTGTCGAAATCCCGTCAATTCATTATTCTAACAACTGTTTAGGACCAACGTCGCCATCTGTGACGTTTAGCTGCAACTAAATTTTCGCTCTAAAAACCAGTCTTTGCTCAGGGACAAGCCAGCATTCTCCTGCAATCGTTTATGAAAGTATTTTCCATATTTTCTCATCTGACTCTGTAATGTTCCATTTCTACGGTACTCTAAATTGTTCGCGATAGGTCCTGAAAATCTTTATTTTTTTATTCTAAGCCTCTAAGAAGCGTAAAACATCGAAACCGTGCGCGGACCACGCCTTGTTGGTTCCCGTCCACGATAAATAAATACATTGTCGATGAAAAATGAAATTTCATGAGTTTCAGGCCACTTCAGGGCCTCCATATTCCCGTGGTAAAATTTGAAACGAATCGATATCCCTAATTCGGAGAATACTTTCCCTAACGATTTGACTTCTCAGATATATGTAGGCTGATTCTTTCATATCACCTTAAGGGGTTACACCACTTTGACGCACCCAAACAGTTTTTTTAAGAACTAAACGTTTTTATCCAAATTAAAGTACAGTAAGGTATTATACTACTATTAAACCCGCTCACTGCAAAAATTGGTGATCGTGCTGTGGGCAGGTATATAGGTGTAAACGCGTTTTTCTTAACCCTATGACGTCCGGTGGCTCCACGTTTGTGCCATGCAAAAACTATCGGGTAAATGCCGGTGGCTCCACGTTGGTGCCATGAAAAAACTATTGGGTAAGTGCCGGAACGACACGAAAAAATCTAGATTAGACGCGCGAACGGCATAGTGTTAAAACTGCATTTTAAAAATCGGTGGGCACCTAGCTCCGCCAATTTTCAATCAATCTTGATTCTTTTTTTATTTTATTCGTGATATGTTTATCTAGCGAAATACATATGGTTTTTTCAATGTATTAATATTCGCATTTATTATGCAACATTAATTAACGAAATTTAGGGCAAAATACGTATCCTTCCTTTCAAATCGATGCCATTTTGTGAAAAATGCATATTATTGAAAACGACTACGTATTTCGCTAGCTTTTGGGCTACAGAAACTAATTCTTTTTCGTTTATTGTTCTAACTTAAACCTGGACTGAGTTCTCGTGCTCACCGCACGATCATCGATTTTCGCAGCGCTACGGTAAATCGCTTTTCAAGCCGCCATTTTTGTAAATAAAAAAAATGCAAAAAAGCAATTTTTTGTTTAATAGTAGTACAATACCTTACTGTACTTTAATTTGGATAAAAACGTTTTAATTCTTAAAAAAAATTCTTGAAAAACCGTCATTTTTGGGTGGGTCAAAGTGGTGTAACCCCTTATCGAGTCGAAATACCGAACTCGTCGCATCCTTAGTACTTTATAAACAAACTCTGGTTCATTCCCTAGCTTGACGGAGTCGTTATCAGTTTACGAAAACGACAGGTCGAGTATGCCATTTAGTACAATACTCAATATAGTTCGACACAGCTATCAATATAAACACGAACGTCGGCAACGTAGGTATTTAGAAAATCCTGTTTTACCGACGTCGATCAAATTCGTCGACGTGATTCCCTTCACCTTAAACGATGAAAAACAATTGAGGATTTAGAGATTGAGCCGAGACCAATTTCGACTCGAGATTCTCGAAATTTTTGAGCGATCGTGTAGTCATTGACCGTGTGGACGTAGATGACTAGTCGTAGTCCTGGAACAGGTGTCGAGCATCGATGTATCGATCCTCGACCAGACTTTAGCTAGCAACGCTCCTGATAAAACCTGACGGACGGACTTTGTATTTCCATCGATGCTCCTTTCGCGTCCTGCGATCTTTCCTTACAAAGGAGAAGAAAGTCATCCTTGGAACTTTATGGAGTTCTTGCCAAACCGTCTGCCGAGGATCGTTCCCCCTCTTGGGTCTAGCGAAATTGATTCGATCTTGAAATGGATACACTTTGTTCTCGGTTCCTCGTGTTCCCGTTCCGATCGATTTGTTGACCAATGGAAGAGAAGTATTCTTTTACGCTTAAAAATCTTTCAGGACTTGCTGGGGTCTAAGGTGCAATGAAACACGTTGAGGAACTTGATCGACGTCGATAAAGAAGATTTTTCTAAATGCCTACGTTGCCGTCGTTCGTTCTTATATTCACAGCTGGGTCGAATTATATTGGGTATTGTACCAAATGGCATTCTCCACCTGTCGTTTTCGTACAATAAATATCAAGAAATCCAAGTAAAACTATAGAAATTCTCTGAATTCATGCTTTCTGGGGCCCTAATTGACTGCAGAGGGACCCCCTGCGCCATCTGTGATTTCCAGGTCAATTAAATTTTCACTCCGAGAACTCGTATTTCCATCGTTTTAGCATAGAAGCGCATACAACACTTTTTTTGCCTTTATCCCGTTCAAATGCGAGTTTATCGATTACCAGAGTGTTTTAAATTGTCGTAAAATTCTCCTGACCCTTTCGATTCTCATATCAGAGCCTTCGATAATTGTATATTGATCGAAATATGAGAACTCGACGCCATGTTGGTTCTGGAACTGGGCTAAGTTAAAAAATTAAAAAAAAAAAACAAATTTTGAATGTGTCAGGACAATTCTTAGATGATCAGGAGCGATGTGTCAAAGTTTCGGACAGTTTGGACTAATACCCTTAAAAAAAAGTGTTGTATCCGAATCGACTGATTTGAAGGGGGTTCACTTCACCCTAAGGTACCAGCCTATCGATCCTGGGTTTACATTTGCACATTAAATTTTTCTGCGTAAAACCTATCCAAGATATCGTATATCGGCCCAATAAAGGGAGAACCAGGAAAAATTACGTCCAAGCATAATTAAATTTGATGTAGGCTCTTGCTAGGCGCTAACGAGGAAAGTATAGATAAAATTGTCATGGATGCCAAATTATTTCCTAACCAGGTCTTAGTGTGGCGTTAATTTGGAGAAAATATCTCAAATGCAGGACCCGAGTCCTATCTAGGGCCGGCTTTGACTATGACCAGAACCTAAATCATGGGAGTCTTAGGCAGGACCTTCATATTTATGGGATTTCCTAGTTAGTACTTTACATTGATTTGATCTTTCTTTTTTAAACAAAACTTATGCAGCGTCCGAGCCTCGACCATATGAGGAATAAAATGCTGGAAAAGATTAGATGTAACGAAAAAGCGTTACAGATCGGAATGTATCCCCCCTCTCTTCCCGTATCTCAATCCCGTGACGTCATATACCCGTACGTGTGTGTGTATATATAGTATATGACGCGCGACGTGCGTCGTCATAGCAACGTGGCGACGTAGCGCTATTCATCCTAACTCGAGCGAGCATGTTTAGTCTTTTTCCCTAGCCGGGCGAATGTGTACATTAGGGAGGACCGAGTAGGATTTTGCGTCGATTTTCACGTACATATTGGCGAATATATCAGTCCGTATATATATGTATGCAATGAAAAATAATATAAGTGAAAAGGAAACAAACTCGATAAGTTGCGAAGCGAGATCTTTCAGTTTTAGAATAAAAGCTCCGTCTTTACATGATGCAAATGCATCGCTGAAGTATTTCTTCGGCCGTGTGTCCCACGTCCCGCACATTTTTTTGCCACATTACTCGGTTAGCTTCGTTTCCCCTTCGACCCAAGCCGCTATCCGTTCGATTTCGGAACAGTACGTTTTAACCCGATAACCGCGTATGACAAAATTTTTCATTATACCAGAAAGACACCTCCAATGGGCATGACGACTTTTTTCGTCATGGAAGGTGTGATAATATTACCATTAAGTCCCCATTGTGAAACGAGGCGTACAAAAGTTAAGGTGACGTGAAACCCCCTTCAAATCAGTCGATTCGAATACAACACTTTTTTTTAAGGGTATTAGACCAAACTGTCCGAAACTTTGACACATCACTCCTGATCGTCTAAGAATTGTCCTGACACGTTCAAAATTTGGATTTTTAAAAAAAATTTTTTAACACAGCCCAGACCAGAACCAAAATGGCGTCGAGGTCTCATATTTCGATCGATATACAATTATCAAAGGCTCTGATATGAGAATCGAAAGCGTCAAGACAATTTTACGACAAGTTAGAACACTTTGCCAACCGATAAACTCGCATTTGAACGGGATAAAGGCAAAAAAAGTGTTGTATGCGCTTCTATGCTAAAACGATGGGAATACGAGGTCTCGGAGTGAAAATTTAATTCACCTGGAAATCACAAATGGCGCAGGGGGTCCCTCTGCAGTCGATCAAGGCCCTAGAAAGCATGAATCCGAAGGATTTCTGGAGTTTTACTCCGATTTCTTTATAATTATTGTACAAAAACGACAGGTGGAGTATGCCATTTGGTACAATACCCAACATAATTCGACCCAGCTGTCAATATAAAAACGAACGTCGACAACGTAGGCAATTAGAAAAATCTTCTTTATCGACGTCGATCGAGTTCCTCGACGTGTTTCGCTTCGCCTTAATTCCCCGGTTAATGGATTAATTTTAGTTTTTGGACGTTGCGTTAATTTGAATAACTCGCGTTATTCGGCGTTATTCGGCGTTATTCCAGGGTGCTGGGAAGATGCGCTTCGCTTTGTCTCTCCGAACAGTTTCGCTTTGGGCGCGTCATCCGCGGTCCAGCTCGTTAGGCACGGCCATTCATAACCGGGCGAGGCGCATCGAAAGGATACGCCCGAATTTACAATTCGTCCCGTAACACCCAGTGGATGTGCCAATGTCTGCGGATGTCCGCTCAAACCGCTCGTAATTGCACCTCTCCCCCATGTTACCCTATATTACAGGAATGGAGGTCCTTTATATCCAGGACCCATCGATACGCACGGTCCGGCTCAACCTGTTAGACCGATCTACCGGGTGTCCCGAATCCGACCAGCTCGTGTTGCTCTTCGACTCGCTGCCCGTCTTCCCGGAGCTGGTTATTTCCGCTCACCTCGGCCGTGTCGAATTTTCCCCTTTTTCCGTCGACGTTCAGCGCTCCCGAGACTTCCTCGAAATGTAAGGTGTCTCGTTTTTCGCACACCCGGTGTCTATCTACCCGGTTCACGGGCAGGCGAAGGAGAAATCCTGTTACGGGATTAAACTCCTTCCGGTTTCTTCCCTTTCCTAGGGACGGAACTGAACGATTCAAGACCGTCGCCGTTCCCTGGGGACTGCTCGAGGGATATCGGGATCTATGTCCGAGGGACAAAAGGAAATTGTTCGGATCACCCGGGACTCACCTGTTACCGGATCGTTTTTAAGGTGAAGTGAAACACGTTGAGAAATTTTATCGACGTCGGTAAAGAAGATCTATACTTCTATATACCTACGTTGCTGACGTTTGTAGTGTTGTAGGGTTGTAGTGTAGAAACGGCTGTCGATATAAATATATCGACAGCCGTTTCTAATTATATTGGGTATTATACTAAATGGCATACTCCCTGGCGTTTTAGTACAATAATTATAAAGAAATCAAAGTAAAACTCCAGAAGTTCCCTGGATCCGTAGTTTCTGAGGCTCTAGTTGACTGCAGAGAGACCCTCTGCGCCATCTGTGATTTCCACGTCAACTAAATTTTCACTCCGAGACCTCGTATTCCCATTGTTTTTAACATAGAAGCGCATGCAACACTTTTTTTGCCTTTATCCCGTTCAAATGCGAAGATGAAGATGCAGAAATTCCCTGGATCCGTAGTTTCTGAGGCCCTAATTAACTGCAGAGAGACCCTCTGCGCCATCTGTGATTTCCGCGTCAACTAAATTTTCACTTCGAGACCTCGTAGTCCCATCGTTTTAGCATAGAAGCGCATGCAACACTTTTTTTGCCTTTATCCCGTTCAAATGCGAAGATGAAGATGCAGAAGTTCCCTGGATCCGTAGTTTCTGAGGCCCTAGTTGACTGCAGAGGGACCCCCTGCGCCATCTGTGATTTCCGCGTCAACTAAATTTTCACTCCGAGACCTCGTATGCCCATCGTTTTAACATAGAAGCGCATGCGACACTTTTTTGCCTTTATCCCGTGTAAATGCAAGTTCATCAATTAACAGTGTTCTAAATTGTCGTTCAATTGTCCTGACATTTTTGTTTCTTATATTAGAGCCTTCAATAATTGTATATAGTTCGAAATATGAGAGCTCGTGCCATTTTGGTTCTGGACTACGCTAAGTCGAACGTTTATTTTTTTCGAAAATCCAAATTTTGAAAGTGTCAGGATAATTCTTAGATAATCCCGAATCAAAAGTTTATGCGGTATACCAAATTTCATAATTTCAATATGGACGGTTGCGAGAGTATCGAGGAAAAACCGTCTTCAGGGTGCCCCATTTGATGGAGCGTAGCTCCCTTAGAAAGCATTCTTCGACAAACGTTTATATGAACTTTTCTTCATAAAAATATCTCAGGAATCACCCCTTGAATTTTTTCCGCATGTTTAGGAAACACCCTGTATATATGCTGCGACCGCCACATTATAGAAAATGATCTTTTTCCCCAGGGCAGACGTTTATTCGGCCCGGGTCAATTTCCTAAAGAATATAGAAAAGATTAGGAGTTGTATTTCCGTGTCCTTGACGCGAAACCGTTTGGGTTTCGCTCAGAGCCCGCTAAGGGCAGTTTTCAACGGTCGGAACCAAATAGTTAACTTTATGCGCGCCGTGGGTACGTGTATACGGTCAGCTGTCGGACACATAATTCGAGGGCGGGGTATAATCGGCGCGGGTGACAGACCTCGGGCCTCGTTAGGCTCTCGCGGTCCAGAGGCCCTTGGATGATGTTTTGGCTGGTGACGTCATCGTCGTCGACAGGAACGACAACATCACGTTCGGCGAAACCGAGCGGGCCCGAACGTTACGTTTGTGCCGAGAAAAGGCGGCCAATTCCGTTTTCGAGGTGGATTCCATAGAGAATGAACGGAAGACCCGATTCCTTGTTCCAATTCCGAGACACTGGAGAATAAAGATTCCAAAAACCACTTTCCCAGGGTACAGTATACGTACATTAGATATACATGGAATATACATCTATAGGAAATCAATATCATTCGTACGCACTATCTATACGGAAGATAGATATCTGTTTTACGTATACAAATCTATATCACGTATACGCGCTCATTATATATTCTCTATATAATCTCAGGTATCTAGATTTGGTGTATGTATATCTATGGTTGATCTATATTCCCATATGCTATTCATATACAAAATGGAGATGTGCGTATTACGTCAATTTAATATTGAAATGATATAGATATTCCGTAGGCAATCGAAGATATCGGGCTTTGATACATGAATATCTATGGTTGATCTATATCCCCCCTATATATTACTCATATGTAAGAAATAAATATTTATATTGTCTATTAAATATCGAAAAAGTATATACATTATTTAGAGATCTATAAGATATCTATAAATAGTCAATACACGTGTATAATGCGTATATAATTTGCGTGATATACGTAAGACATACATGTAATGTATATTAGATATCGTATTACGACTCATATACGTATATTGGACGGTCATTTAGCTCTATTTAATACATCTCATGGATACCTTCTGGATATCTGTAGATAGTCAATGTACGTGCATGCCTGTGTGGGTGTAGGGATCGATCGAAGGGATCTCGAATTATACATATCTATAAATAGTCAATACACGTGTATAATGTGTATATAATTTGCGTGATATACGTAAGACATACATGTAAAGTATATTAGATATCGTATTTCGTCTCATATACGTATATTGAACGGTCATTTAGCTCTATTTTATACATCTCATGGATACCTTCTGGACATCTGTAGATAGTCAATGTGCGTGTATGCCTGTGTGGGTGTAGGGATCGATCGAAGGGATCTCGAATTATACAGGAAATGTTCATTCGTCCACCCTTCCTCGCGCGGATCGAATTATTCCATTAATTTTGCGTTTTTTTTTGGCCTGTCCGTCCGGGTTCGTCGACTGTGGCTACGTGGACAAGTCCTGCTTTAAAAAATGAACAATTGTCTCGTGGGGAAGGAGATTCGGTCTGATTGTGAGATGCGCGATAGGCAAATGGTCACGTTGGCTGTAAAGGTTCACGTACTTTTGTATCTAGCCTTTAATTACAGACACGCGGTCTCATGGATCCGGTCATACTCTTTCTCCTACGATCTCTCTATGCTCTTTATTAATTGTACACGGTTACTACGATGCTTAAACTGTTTTAAAGCCTTGGGAACCATGAGTAGGTCATCTTGAATTATGACGGGGAAAACGCGTGAAATTCCCAGCCGGTATTTATCGAAACCAATAACAGTTTTCAGCATTGAAAGGAACTAGATATTCATAAAATGTGTCAGTGGGTCAGTTTTTAACAGATCATGTATTAGAAAACGAGATGCCACTTTCTGAAAACCAACCTGCGAAGATCATTTACGATTTCGGGCAATAAACACAAGATAGATATGATATCGTCACGAACACCATTCGACATATTTTACACATCCACTAATTATTTTGGCACCAATAACTTGAAAAAACAAATAGTTTGCAAGAACACCGGAGGGAAATTTCGCGCGATTCTCTCGACTCTGACGTCATAATTCAAGATGGCTGACTTACGGTTACTAGGGAGTTAACACTAGGTTTACGGGCGTTTTATATATACCTGTTTCTACGAGCATCCTTCAAATTGACGGGTAAACGAAAACACGCATTTCCTTTAAAAAATCGATTTATTCAAATTAAGTCTGAATTAAACAACCCTAGGCTTTACGTTTAAATGAATTATTAATAAGTAAAACGTCCTTTTTTATAAATTATCACGGTAATGATTGGAATGCTCGTCCTCTCATCCTCGGAGTCAGAACTAGAAAGAATGCGCATCATTTTCTTGCTACGACACCCTTTCAAGAAGCTTTCCTCTTCACTATCCGAAGATCCTTCTATTTCTCCACTTTCAATGCAAACTTTCACTCTCATCTTCGCCTTACACTCTCTGCTACGAAGCAAATATATATGGATTGTTTATGAAATTAGCTAGTCCGTCAATTTGACGGGTTTCGTAGAGATAGGTATACTACATACAGATTTTAATAATTAGAAGGCTTAGGAAAAAATAATTGCGTGTACAAATTCTTTGGATGAAATGATTAATTTACGATACAAAAATGGTTAAAATTAATACTATGGTTTTTTCGGTATTTCTTTTTGAAATTTGAATTCTGTCAAATTGACGGGTCCCGTAAACCTAGTGTTAAACGGTTTAACTTTCATCCGGTTTAAGTGATATTTACCCTTTACAGTGAACAACATTGAGGAGGTCCTTGAGACTACTGAGTTTATTTGAGTTAAATAATTATTCTTTGAACTAACAAGATATATCCGCGGTACTATTCAATTAAATATTCCCTTGGTTCCATGAAACGTTTTTCTCAGTGTACTAAAATAGCATTTCCACCCTCATAAGATTAAGATACGTGTTTTATTTGTTATCTTTAAACGATTAAAAGACGTCTCTTAGCGTTAAAAGAGATGCGAAGGAGTTAAGGTGAAGTGAAACCCCCTTCAAATCAGTCGATTCGAATACAACACTTTTTTTTAAGTGTAAAAGACCAAACTGTCCGAAACATTAACACATCACTCCTGATCATCTAAGAATTGTCCTGACACATTCAAAATTTGGATTTTTCTCTTTAATTTTTTAACTTAGCCCATACAAGAACCAAAATGGCGTCGAGCTCTCATATTTCGATCAATATACAATTATTGAAGGCTCTGATAGGAGAAACAAAAGGGTCAGGACAACTTTACGATAATTTAGAACACTCTGGTAATCGATAAACTCGCATTTGAACGGGATAAAGGCAAAGAAAGTGTTGTATGCGCTTCTACGCTAAAACGATGGGAATACGAGGTCTCGGAGTGAAAATTTAATTAATCTGGACATCACAGATGGCGCAGGAGGTCCTTCTGCAGTTAATTATGGCCCCAGAAAGCATGGATCCAGAGGATTTCTGGAATTTTACTTCGATTTCTTCATATTTATTATACGAAAACAACAGGTGGAGTATGCTATTTGGTACAATACCCAATATAATTCGACCCAGCTGTCAATATAAAACCGAACGTCGGCAACGTAGGCATTTAGAAAAATCCTCTTTATCGACGTCGATCAAGTTCCTCGACGTGTTTCACTTCACCTTAACGTCTGCGTGTATACAGCTTTTGAACCTACGTCGATAGTAAAAATAACAGAATTTACAGCTCCGTGACTGGTTCGCATTTAATTCTTGCGGATCGCTCGGGTTAGTTCCCAACCTTCCAGAAAATGTTTGCCAGTAACCAACACTTACTGCGCACAGTTCGGAAAAACTAACGCAAAAACTAAGCGCCCAGTCTGCGAGGTATTGTAACGAATGGTTATAGAAATCGAATGAAATGATTCGATGCGATCGAAAAACTTGTCCAACAATCTCAATCCAATGATAAATTGTCTCATGCTGAGCGGGGTCTTGCGGCAAAATTATTCCCAGGAGTCGTAATTTTTTTTTTTCTGCACATATTGAAGTCCTGTCCAATAAGAACCAGATACGCAACTATCCATATTGGATGCACGGTGCGTCATTGGGTCGAATGGATTAAGAGACACGTGGAAGAAAAAAGATGGACGGAAGGCTGACGAAGAGGATCAAAGTACTCGCTAGAGTTTCGCCCCAAATACGTACATAAGCGCGTTGCCAGCCTAATTGGGTTGTCTCACAATATCGTGCGGTTTTTTGAGATTCAATATTGCGCCACTTAGATTAAATTTTTGGCAATGAGTTTTATATTATTCGATGAAGAATTTTGTGCTCTACAAGATAGTGTGTTTGGTTTTTCCGTGTAATTTAATTTTTGTACATTTTCAGATTTTTAACACATTCGCGACCGCTGACGTGAATTCACGTCTTTTCAAGTTCTATTCCTGGTTGCCGCTGACGTGAATTCACGTCATTTTAAATTCTGTTCCCGATTGCCGCTGACGTGAATCACGTCCTGCTTAGTTGGCTCGCTAATTGTTAGCCGGCGCGGCGCACAAATTTTAGCATTTTTATCCTTGCTTTAAGGATACAAGTTTGCGACAACCAGTTTCAGAATTTCATTATTTTCGCCGGTACTCGGTATTTGAAACGGAACAAAATTTGCCGGTCGTGAATGTGTTAACCCTTTCGTTACCTTGGACGAGATATCTCGCGACCCANGGTCGCGAGATATCTCGTCCAAGGTAACGAAAGGGTTAAAATCGAGGGTCAAGTGGAGAAAAATAAGCATTTCCGACACCTTCTCTTTACGTTTAATCAAGGTTCTAAAGCCGCCAAAGCCGCTCGCGACATTTGTCCTGTGTACGGCGATGATGACAATGGAAAGGACGGCTCAAAAATGTTTTTCTCGGTTTAAAAATGGTAATTTCAACGCCAAGGACCAGCCCCATACCGGTCGACCGTCTGAGTTTGATGAAGAGCGATTGAACCAGCTTATCCACGAAATTGCGCGTTAAACAACAAAAGAATTGGCCGAGCAGACGGATTGTGGCCATGCAACGGTAGCCCTTGCAATCAATGGGTAAGGTTCAAAAATATAGCCCATGGGTACCACATCTTTTGAACCAAAACAACAAAAATGAACGTTCCACGAACGTTTGAGTCAACGTTCCATGTATGAGCCGTCCTTTCTGTAATGGCATCATCGTCGGACACAGCACAATTATCGCGAGCAGCTTTGGCGGCTTTAGATCCTTGATTAAACGCAAAGAGAAGGAGGTGTCGGAAATGTTCATTTTTGTCCACTCGACACTTCATTTAAACAATTTGAAAATGTACAAATATTAAATTGCACGGAAAAACCAAGCACACTATCTTGTAGAGCACAAAATTCTCCATCGAATAACATTAAACACATTGCCAAAAGATGTAATCTAATTTTTAATCTAAAAAAACCGCAGGAAATTATGAGACAACTCAATTATTGGAAATGGGAGTTGAGTGAAACACTTTTTCTATAACTTCCTTTTATAACAGTTCTTTATTTTTACCACGCTCGGAGGACACGTCTTCACTCTGTCGCTTGCTCTGGCGAACTGAACTACACAAACGGGCATTCGGGGATCTCAATCTGGACCAAGGATGACTAATTTCTTTATCTTTGTGGAGATGCGACACTACGTCGCCTCTTGCCCAAACAAAGGTCCTTGCCCCGAAAGCCCCACAGAAACAGAGAAAGCAGACTCTCTTTCTCCATACGAGTTAATCATAGATTGACTTTTGTTTCATTTATAAACCTCAAACCTCAAGTTTATAATTCCAACACCGATTCCAACAGATGGAAGTTCTTATGTGTGAACAGTAAGCACCACACATTAGAAAAATGATACGAATCCTATTGAAAAATTAGGTGCTTATTAGGTGCTATTTTAGTACTACAAGTGCTATTTTAGCCCCACCCCATAACCCAAAAATCGGTGGTGGTGCTGATTGAACGTACACTCAGCACCACCACACAGTATATTTCCTTACAGAAGGGGTTAACAAAAAAAAACCGCAGTGCAGGAATTAAGTGCTACTTAAGTGCTCCAGGAATATTCCACGGGCGAGTCCGAAATGCCACCCCTTTCACCCAAAAACTACCCCCAAGCATATTTCCCCCAAGAGAGAAGTGGTAGAAATAATACAACTACATAGACTTTTTCCGTGGAATAATTAGGTGCTATTTGTGTGCTCCAGATATATGATTGAACCAAGTTCGGACGATTTCGATGTTCAACAAAGGATGGAACGTTTAGGAATCTCGCAATATACGCGTACTTCCTCGATGTGGTTATTTCGACGACTCCTCTAACGGGTAAATGATCTTCCGATATAGCAAAGACGATTCCATTGGTCAGCCCTTCTTGAACTATAAAAAGTAGTTGAAAAATAGTTCATTTAACTGGATTTTCCTCTCAGTGCATACGCGATTTTAGGCTTTCGATGTTCAAAAGATGGAACGTTCAGAAATGTCGCAATTTACGAGTACTTCCTCGATGTGGTTATTTCGACGACTCCTCTAACGGGTAAATGATCTTCCGATATAGCAAAGACTATTCCATTGGTCAGCCCTTTTTGAACTGTAAAAAGTAGCTGAAAAATAGTTCATTTAACTGGATTTTCCTCTCAGTGCATACGCTTTTTTAGGCTTTCGATGTACAACAAAGGATGGAACGTTTAGAAATCTCGTAGTTTACGAGTACTTCCTTGATATGGTTATTTCGATGACTCCTCTAACGGGTAAATGATCTCCGGTATAGCAAAGACGTTTCCATTGGTCAGCCCTTCTTGAACTACAAAAAGTAGTTGAAAAATAGTTGATTTAACTAGATTTTCCTCTCAGTGCATACGCGTTTTTAGGCTTTCGATGTTCAACAAAGGATGGAACGTTCAGAAATCACGCAGTTTACTAGTACTTCCTCGATGTGGTTATTTCGATGACTCCTCTAACGGGTAAACGATCTCCGGTATAGCAAAGACGTTTCCATTGGTCAGCCCTTTTTGAACTATAAAAAGTAGTTGAAAAATAGTTCATTTAACTAGATTTTCCTCTCAGTGCATACGCGTTTTTAGGCTTTCGATGTCCAACAAAGGATGGAACGTTTAGGAATCCCGCAAATTACGAGTACTTCCTCGATGTGGTTATTTCGATGACTCCTCTAACGGGTAAACGATCTCCGGTATAGCAAAGGCGTTTCCATTCGTCAGCCCTTTTTGAACTATAAAAAGTAGTTGAAAAATAATTAATTTAACTAGATTTTCCTCTCAGTGCATACGCGTTTTTAGGTTTTCGATGTTCAACAAAGGATGGAACGTTTAGAAATCTCGTAGTTTACGAGTACTTCCTTGATATGGTTATTTCGACGACTCTAACGGGTAAATGATCTCCCGGTATAGCAAAGACGATTCCATCGGTCAGCCTGGAAGAAGAGCGGAGAACTCAATGCATCGGTAAACTGTCACGGTAATCGATCGTTTACGATCCTACGTTCCTCGAACGTTAACTCGTCACTTTCCAGACGAATCGCGAGCCCGCGACTCGATCTCTGGGAATTTACGAGCGTTCGGACGTGCTCAAATGTGGCTGGCACGTCGTTTCATCTTCGGGCGATGACATCGAAAAGCAGAGGGGACGGAGCCGGGACTTCGCCGGAGGAAGGCTCCCCTGCGCGAGAAGAATCGTATAAACCCCCCTTCTCGAGTCCACCCCCGTGGAAGAGAAGGGAAATCCTCGAGAAGAAAGCAAGGACAAAGGAGGTCCGTCTCGCAAATAGAACCCGCGCTCCTCCCGGTGCCGGGAAATCTTGGGTCCTGCAAAAACTGATAAGGCATCCCTGCATTGGATCTCGACGCGTCTCCTGAAATGCATTTAAGGTGAAGTGAAACCCCCCACAAATCAGTCGATTTTTGAATGGGATGTGGGCAAATGGAACACTTTTTTTCGAGGGTATTGGACTAAACTGTCCGAAACTTTGACACATTATTCGTGATCATCTAAGAATTGTCCTGACACATTCAAAATTTGGATTTTTCCAAAAAATTTGTTAACTCAGTCCAGACCAGAACCAACATGGCGTCGAGCTCTCATATTTCGATCAATATACAATTATCGAAGGCTTTGATATGAGAATCGAAAGGGTGAGGACAATTTTACGACAATTTAGAACACTCTGGTGATCGATAAACTTGCATTTAAACGGGATAAAAGCAAATAAAGTGTTGTATGCGCTTTTATGGTAAAACGATGGGAATACGAGGTGTCGGAGTGAAAATTTAAGTGACCTGGAAATCACAGATGGCGCAGGGGGTCCCTCTGCAGTCAATTAGGGCCCCAGAAAACATGAATTCAGAGGATTTCTGGAGTTTTACTTCGATTTCGTGATATTTATTGTACGAAAACGACAGATGGAGTACGCCATTTGGTACAATACACAATATAATTCGACCCAGCGGTCAATATAAAAACGAACGTCGGCAATGTAGGCATTTAGAAAAATCTTTTTTATCGACGTCGATTAAGTTCCTCGACGTGTTTCACTTCACCTTAACTTGCTTATATCGTTCCGATACATATATTACCTAATTATCGATGCTAACTTTAAATACGATCCATGGTGCTCGTAATCGTTATCGTATGCCCGTATTCAGAAGTCCAAGTACGTTACATGGCTAAGTACAGCGCGGCTTTAAGAAGAAAGGGACGTTGAGTGCCGCTGCATGAGTACAGCTCAAGACGTAAGGGGGTTTCTTAACCAGTGGCGGCCATATCTTGCGGTTAGTGCATTTTAAACGGATAAAAAACAAAACTATATCGAGTACGTGGTAACCGTTATTGTCATTTGCAACGATCACATCCTCGATCTTTTGCCATAGGAATTAGTTCAGCCCCGCGCTGATCCAAGGGAGAAACAAAATTGCACGAAACTAGGACCAAGGGACTCGAATTTACATTTGGCTTCTGATATTACTTCATTTATATTCAATTCGAGGCCAACTCACGTTTTTCAAGTTTGGCTTGTAATCCCCACAAGGAGTTTGATTCGCGATTTTCATGTTTGGTCAGAATTTTATCCCACGAGTCTAGCTCGCCATTTTACGATAGACACGATTTCGCTATCCGTATACTTTTTGGCACGTGCTTTATTGTACTTCGAAAAGGCACCGACGGTTTTCTCTGCACGGAGAGATAAAAGTTGTTATAATTACTACAATTGGGACAGATATAACAGCAATCGCTGGGAAATATAAAGACAGCGGTTCTACAAAGTAACCTAGTACTCTGCTAAAAATGTCAAATGTACAATTTCATTGTAGTACACATTATTACAAAGAATAATTACAGTTACAACGATACGACAGGTATATTTACAATCGTGACAGCATAAACTCGTCAACTGAAGCAATAATTACCACATAACGTGTGTATATGATAACGTTCGCTGATGTACTCTTTATTGTTGATACATGTAGAAAGTAACGTGCAGCACCGCATTTATTACCGTTGGGGTAGCTAGAAAATACAATAACGACATGTGTATATTACAGTCAGCTCGTGTAAAAACTACCATTGACAAACGTACATATATGTTGTCGTTGCTGCATGTAAAAAGTATCACTGTAAACGGTATCCGTTCCTGTCGGGCACTCGGGAAATTACTGCAGATATAATACATTGAAAACGGTAAATATTTGTTTTGTGTAAAGCTTACCTTGGAACGATCGTTGTAGGTTTTCTAACCTCTACTCCTGAAGTTCATTTTTTTCAAAGTCATCCATGTAGTCACTTAATCAAATTATTACAATGAGTTGAAAAAGTAAAACTCGATCTTAAATTAGATCGAAAACCGAATTTCGAAGAGGACCGAATGATGCGGCTACCGAAGTCACAATGAATCTAACAATTTGCGGGACTGTGCAACTAATGCATGTCACGACCCGAATGCTTCTCGCGCTGTGTCTTAAACGCACAATAGGAACAATAACGGTTCACGCTTGTAAAAATTACTAGTGCTACGGTTTTTAATAGAGTTCTTGTTTTTCAATTTTACAACTGCGATGGTCATTTTTACCCGTACCTTCATACGTGTAATTTTTACTTTCCAATGTTATATATGTAACACCGTCGGATGCAAATATAACTACAATTTATTTACAAAAATTCTGCAGTTGGTTCTATAGCCGCAATGGTTAAAAGGACAAAAAATTGTAATTACATCTACAGTAATTGTTGTTAAGGTTCCAACGATACTTTGACCCGCGAGCATCTGCAAGGATTACAATATTATGTCTCTGCGTGTGCCTTTGTTCGCGACACGAAATCGCGGGGGCGCGGCAACGAAAGATGGCCGCTACAGTCCCCTTACCTTGCGTCTCGAGCTTCGGGCCTCGCGTCTTGAATTTAACTTTATGTTCCATTCCTTTATTTCTAGATCCATGATTACAAGGGAGGAAGAGAGCGCTTCCGGTTACTCACCGGTGCCCCTTCCGTGCTCGGCGACGCTAAACCTCGGGGGTCGCTGGACCGAAACTTAAGGTGATGTGAAAGTGGCGTCGAAGAGGATTTGTTTATAAAACTTTTCCCAACTCGGTTTACCGAATAGTTTGAAACTTTACAACGTGAATAGGGAGACTATAAGGAAGGTCCTGAAACTCATGAAATTTCAATTCTTTTCAAATTTCTTTATAGGTATTTTAAAAATAGTATATAAAAAATGAAATTTTGCGAGTTTCAGGACCTACCTCAGGGTCTCCTTATTCATGTGGTAAAATTTGAAACAAATTGGTACACTCGCTTCGGAGAAAAGTCTCACGAGCGATCGACCCCTCGGATGCCACTTTCACATCCCCTTAAAGCGACGTGAAACCCGCCGCGAATCGGTCGATTCGGATAAGTGATAGCCGTTTAAGTGATATTCCACCTAACCGTTTGAAATTTTACTACACGAATTGCGAGTACCGAAAGTATTTTCAAAATTTGTATTTTCAGGAAAAAATTACTTTGATTTAGTCCGAATCGGAACGAAATTGCGTCGCGTCCCCAAATTTCGATAAATATGCAATTCTCGAAAGCTCCGATATAGGAAAAGAAAGCCCCAGAACCGTCGCGCAACAATTTGGAACCTTCTGGTAATCTAGAAACGCGCGTTTAAATTCACCAAAGGGAAGGAAAGCATATTGGAAGTCAATCCGCGTGAAGACGAAGGTACCTAACGCACGTAATGCGCGAGATCTCGGGGCAAAAATTTAGTCGGCACCGAACGCAACGGACGACTTCAGAATGGAGCATAAAAAATCACAAAACCAATAGATCCATTGAATTTCACTTCGACGTCTTTATAATCATTCTCCCAAAACGACACAAGGAGCGTGTTCTTTGCACTGCACGCTAGAAGATGAACAGCTCCTAGTAGTTCTGATTAATTGTTTTTAAACCACACTTCTACTGGGATAAAGCGTACGGAGGGATGCAGCTTCGCGTTACGTTGTTCTAAATGAGAATCGAGGACTTCCTTCGTTCGTTGTAAAAAGCAGAGTGTCCCTTTTGGAGTTACGCAAGGACTCGCGGTGCTCAGAAAATGTTGTCGCGTTGTGGAAGGGATACAAATTTTTCTATGTTTACGTGATTGGTTCGTTGGTGGAGATGCCCAGAAATGTCGCCTCCCACGATCTCGGCAGCGAGGGTAGCAAAAAGGTAGCTAGGTCGAGTACGGCCTGACCATGCCTTTATAAGATCACGTACCGTCCGAGGGTATTTTTTATGGTCTTGTTTACCCAACCCTTCGCGAAAGTTCGGTTCCTTCGCACAAAGGCAAGAACATTTGGCGGCCAAATGCACACCGTGAGAACGCGGAGATAGTCAAAATTCCTAGGATGGTACGAGGTCTTGTGAAGTTATAACCATGTACTCTAATTACTATAAGTATTTTTCTTACGGACGTAGCAGAGTGGGCCATTCCGTCCGATTCTCGGGACGTGACGACCCTACGTCGACGCAAATATAAACGTCGGTAACGTGGAGGGCCGCTTTAGGTGGGACATCGGGGAGAGGAACGAGTTTTTACCGCCAGCGATTAAGTTCTTCGACGGGTTTCGCTTCCCCCCAGCGTAGGTCCATTCGTATCTCTTTGACGGGCGTCTTCGCCTCGCGAGACTCCTTCGGCCCTTCCGGGGCGTCGGAGCCCCCGGGAAGCGGTCGGGCCGGAAGAAAGAAACGTCAGAAGTTGCGGGGGGCCACCCTCTCGCCGACAAAGGACGCGAACGGGGTTGCGCGGCTTTCCCGATGCGAGGGTTTACGTACGGCGTCGGCCGATAGGGGCGCTAGTTGCCTAGCGACCACCCCTGCCGCTCCGTTTTCCGCTCGCCGCCGCCCGTGCATCCGAGTCGCCTCTTTGTTCGCGACTGACCGAAAGCCGAGAACGCCGAGCCCTCCGAGGCGGCGGGTGGGGGACGCGACGACGCCCCGGAAACGCCCGGCGTTTGGACCGATCGGAGGTCGCGGCCGCGCCGCGAACTTCGCCGCGATCCGCCGGTTTACCGAGAAACCGAGACCCGGCGAGCGGTAGAGTTCGAAAATTCTCGGTGACATTAACCAGTTAACTGTGATTGGCGAGTATACTCGTCATGGAGAAGTCGCACGATTTTGTGTATCGACGAGTATACTCGTCATGCGTATAAAGTAGGGACCATTGGCTATTTAAATTTTAATTTTTGAGAAAAACAAAACATATTCACCAATTTCAAGACGTTTAGAATATTTTGAGGCCAGGCCGGAATAAAACAAACGAATAAAAAATATAAATAATTTGAGATAAACTCCTGCGCCCCGTATGCACCGGCTGAAACAGCTTGCCATCTATTAGATATTTGTTTGAATTCATATATATTATACAAGAAAAATAATGGAACGTTATCGCGAATGAATTTTTTGCTAGAATTTCTTGAGGACACTGTTGCATCGTATCCAATAACCCGGGAAAAATCGACACAAACTCGGCCATCTAGGCCTAATGTACCACAATTACTCGGGAATCATGTTCTGGATCATATACCCAGAACTTCGAACACAAAAAATCCTACCCGAAGGTGTGCACGTTGTTATAAACGCAAGATCAGGAAAGAATCCCGTTCCTGGTGTTCCATTTGCAAAGTCCCATTATGTGTAACACCCTGTTTTGCCGAATACCACGCCACGGCAGGAATTTAAATTCTTGCTATCATATGCATTTAATTTCTCTTGCGTTTTTCGTCTAATAAGTATGTAATATATGTTTAAGTTAACCAAATAAATATACATTAGTAATAAAAGTTTCAAGTTTATAAAATAAACCCATATTTTTGATCCAGTATCTTAACAGCGACATTTACTCTGTGATTGCCGAGTATACTCGTCATCGCTCGATTTCGGCGGCACATATAGGTGCACGCTCGCAAAAGGGGGCGCCACAGCTAACTGGTTAAATTGGAGAAGGTAACTGTGAAACATACCGTAAGTTACCGGGCACATTGAGAATTTAAAAGAACGTTAATTTTGTTATTTATACTTTAGGTTTCTTCGTTTAAATAACTTTTTTTTTTCAATCAACTTCAAAGTTCAAGCTAAAACTCTTTAGTTTAATAGTATTATTACTCAATAATTACTATTAGGAAATATTGATTATAGGGTCGTATTTACCTCCAGCTAGAAATATTCACGCATGTACAACTTCACGGAAAATTCCATGCGATTTGTTTCAAACGAACTGATATTTCATTCTGCGACGAAGCGAATGGGAGGTTTTGATTGGTTATGGAGAACGTACAACGGAAATTCCCCTCTACGATGTTTCTCTATAGCTAATCGAAACCTCTCGTTCGCTCTGTTGAAAAATTCAAATTCTCATAATTTCTCGATAAAAAAGGCTTTGGAGAAATTACCGATAAATTACCGGGAATTTCTCTTCGTTTCTGACGTAACTTACTGGATTTAGAACTCTAGCGAGCGGTCGGTTTAGGGCTCCGACGAGACTCGAAGGTGTGGCGCGAGGACGTGGAGTGGAAAATGTCCGAGAATTGTCGAATTGTCGCCCGGGGACCCGTCGGATATGCGTGTAACCGTAAGGCGATGCCCGGAGGTTACAAGCGAAAATTCTGGGGTAAAATTCCCGTTCCACTGAAATGGAAGGAAAGTACTCAAAACAGTGGCTCTGGTTTGTACTTGTATATTTCTGCTCGATTTCAAAAAGGATTCTGATCTATGTTAAAAATGGATGCAACGCAAGACCTCGCAAAAATTTGGAAGAGTAGGTGAAGGCCACAGGTTATTGGCTGGGTCCGTGTGACGTACGTCGATCCACCCAAAGAGAAGAGCGGTGGAGTGGGGTTAAACCTCAAGGAGCCGGCCTCCACCAGGAGGGCCCAAATTTAAGGGATTACGATAATGGGACCCGGCAGGGAAAATCCTCGATTTCGATAATCGCAGACAAACATCCGCTACGGATTACAACTACGGGTCCCTTTCATTAGCGCTAAATAAAGCCGCAAACAATGCGAATCCCTCCATTTCGGGACGAGTCGATCGAATCTATGCCAAATCTAGGGCTGGGGCCGAGCGGGCGTCAAAACGACGCTACTAGCACATAAAGAGCACAGAATATTAAGACAAAGAAATTTGAATTTTGTAAAGGTGGGGGTGCCAGCTTTACGCACCTACGCTACGTCCGTCCTGGAAGTACCCAACGACCCATTGCGGTGGACTCGCGAGCGTCGCGCGTACATTTTGTTGGATGACGCGTCTAAACGACCGTTAGGTCATTACTATAATACTAATACTTAGATTAGTCTACGTATCTAGGGCCTAAGCATATTCCTAAGCAACACGGTCCAAAACTAGCACCCTGCCCTCACTTATCCTTATCCACACTGAGTCCACGAACTGCCCCGAAACCTTCGATCAGAAAACGTCCCATGATTTCTCCAATTTACTAAGAAAGCCAGATTATTCACGCATTTTCGTAGAAAACTGATTATTTCCTACCCAAAACCCTCGACGAATCACTGGAGAGAATTCCCTTCCGAACCTACGAGTCAACCAATAAGCTTTTAGACTTCTCATGCGTACGTGTTCTTGCGTTAACAAAAGGACTAGACTTTTCAAGAATAGGACAGAACAGAGAATGGTACCGAATGGAGCAGACCGCTTTAGAAACGTCCAACTACCGCCTAAGGGCCTTACCGGATTCAAAGTTGTAAAGCTGCTGAAAATAAAAGCTATTTTATCGCTTCAACACCGGAATCCAACAAATTTCTAGGCATCGTGTTTCCGTTTTGGGCTTAGGTGTGGTGTGATGGTAGTGTGTACCCATTTTGTTGTTGTGTTTCGTCTCGGGTCTGCCTGTGTGGACTCGTCAGTAAGGCTATCAGGCAAACCCTGCCTTAGACACCGAAAAATCTCTCCTGAGCGGGATTTGAATCCGAGAGACTACATGGTATGAGCGGTGAGTGTAACCGCTGGGATATCGAAGGCCCGTCTCGAAGGAAGAACTTCTAATATATATATGCTATGACCGCCACACCGTTAAGGTGAAGTGAAACTCGTCGAGGAACTTGATCAACGTCGATAAAGAAGATTTTTCTAAATGCCTACGTTGCGGACGTTCGTTTTTATAATGACGGCTTTGACGAAATTATATTGGATATTGTACCAAATGGCGTACACCATATGTCGTTTCCGTACAATAATTATAAAGAAATGAAAGTAAAACTCCAGAAATCCTCTGGATTCGTGATTTCTGGGGCCCTAATTGACTGCAGTGGTACCCCCTGCGCCATCTGTGATTTCTAGATCAATTAAATTTCCACTCCAAGACCTCGTATTACCATCGTTTTGGCATAGAAGCGCATACAACACTTTTTTTTGCATTTATCCCGTTCAAATTCGAGTTTATCGATTACCAGAGTGTTCTAAATTGTCGTACAATTGTCCTGACCCTTTCGATTCTCATACCAGAGCCTTCGATAATTGTATATTGATCGAAATATGAGAGCTCGACGCCATTTTGATGCTGGTCTGGGCTGCGTTAAAAAATTTTGTTAAAAAATCCAAATTCTGAATGTGTCAGGACAATTCTTAGATGACCAGGAGTGATGTGTCAAAGTTTCGGACAGTTTGGTCTAATGCCCTTAAAAGAAAGTGTTGTATTCGAATCGACTGATTTGAAGCGGGTTTCACTTCACCTTAAGAAATTTCGTGCCAATCTCGGTTGGGGCAATCGACTCCCATTCCCGAACCGCGTCAAAGTTTCCGCATTCGCTTGAATACCCGACTCGGTCGGCGGGCAAGCCCGGGTCTCAAGGCGCAACGGTTCTCCTAGGAGAAAATGGTTTTACCTCCGCGAACCTTTCGACCGGCAAAGGGAGCCTCTTCCGCGAATGGGGTTCCCGGGATTTCGGGAAAGTCCGGGGAAGGTAGGGGATGAATTCTCACCCTCGGGGAGGTCGTGCAAATTGACGTTGAGGACGGTCATCCCTGGTCCGCTTCCCGCCATCTTTTCTTCTCTGTAATCGATGGAATCGCGTCCTAGATAGAGTACGGGCGGTCGATCCTCGCGTCGGATTCGCCCGGCGATCTCGGTGGAGAACGGACGTCCGTCACTGGAATCAGGGGGTCGACACTCCTTCTGGGAGAGGTGTAACGCTGAAGTTAGTTCACCTACTCCAAGCAAAGACTGCGCTGGTGTCGTGACTTTTCAGTCTGATAGAAAGAGAAGAACGGAGAAAAAATTGTCTAACCAATAGCAGGAGACTCCAGGAGGCGCAGCATAGATAAGCATAAAAATAGTCGGGACAAGTGAACCAAAGTGAACCTAACCTCGATTAGTGGCAATATTTTTACAAGTTTCGATTACCTCGAGTATTAAATCGCGAACGTGGGTTTGCGAGTAAAAGGGTAAATCAAGAATAGTTTGTAGTTTCTTACTATAATAATTGTAATAATTAAATGGATTAAATGCGATCTATAGATCGCATTTAATCCATGAAAGTAATCGAAACAAAAATTAAATTTGTATAGAATTTGTATATTTATACATTCATAATAATTAATATTTTTATCTTAATAAATATGTTACTTTTTAACACAGTGATTTAAAATAGGCGTTGCGCCACTGACACTTTTGTTACTTCTTTTATGTTTAATATACTGTTTTCTTACATTTGTGTGTCAGTTTAAGCAACGCTGTTTTGATCATTCCAAGTACTTTTTAAATCCCGAAAATATCCCTTCGTTTAATAAATGAATTTGAATAGCCCGCCAAATATTTTAGTTCGCGAAGAAGGTTTACTCCAACCGAAAATGGCGGTAGTGCATAAAGTGTTACACCCCAATACATGGCAGTGTCGACCCCCTGACCGGAATCGCCGGGAGTCTCCAGTACCAACTGCGCAACTACGCAATTACACAATTAAACGCAATTAAGCGAAATTCCGATTAAACAAAGATATAACACGACAAAACATTGAAACGGTGACGAAACAGAGGAGTCGATCACGTTTCAAAAATATAATACAATGGAACAAAAGAAATCGTGGTTAAGGTGATGTGAAAGTGGCATCGAACAGGTTTTGTTTATAAAACTTTTCTCCCGACTCGATTTACCGAATAGTTTGAAACTTCACCACGTGAATAGGGAGACTATAAGGAAAGTCCTGAAACTCATGAAACTTCAATTCTTTTCAAATTTCTTTATAGGTATTTTAAAAATAGTTCATAAAATATTTAATTCCCCGAGTTTCAGGACCTACCTTAGGGTCCCTATATTCGCGTTTTAAAGTATAAAACGATTTAAAACACCCAGTTCGTAGAAAAGTTTTATGAACGATTAAGCTTTCGGATGCCACTTTCGCATCCCCTTAAGGCAAGGCCTGAAACCAACCAAAGAAAATCAAACCAAACCAAGCTAAATCATCTTCGCGTCGAGGTTTTTGGCCGGTCCTGGCTCGTAGGAAACATTCGAGACGGATGAAATCCCGTCGGGGACCGACAGCACTCTACGCCGCCCAAACCGAAGAAACCTAAAAACCGGATGAAACCTGGAATGCGACGAAGAGAAACCAATAACGCCATGTTCAAGGTAATTATGGTATCAGGATTCACATATATAACTATACCTCTCCATCGAATTTCTCGACTGGGAACTAGATTTGGTATGCCCGAGGAAGGGAAACTCATTCGAAGGACGATATAGGAGTCGTCGCACCTTCTGCACTTTATCCTCATTTCCGATCCAAGTACACGATTTAAGGGATGGATCGAAAATGCACGAGGGTCTTCACATCCGTACTTTTAACCCTTTGCGGTCGTATGTCTACTCTCAGCCACCAAAATCCTCTTGATCTTGGGAAAATGCGACCGCAAAGGGTTCATATTTCTCGGAATGTTCGATGCATGCGAGAGAGGATTCGTTCCCATTGTAATAAGTACGTCAATAAATGAGCGCATGTGTCCGCTGATCCGCTCGCGATAAAACATCTCGTATCGTATACACGGGAGCGAGTTTGCCCGGCGATCACGCCGACAAGATGGTGCGCTCCATTATTTCACGAAAGAGATATCCTATTCGCGGTCGCACGAGATTGACCCGAATTCGCGGATTTGATCTACGGTGCATGAAGATTTCCGCATCCTTCCGCCAGAAAACCTCGCCTCGTAAAGGGGAATGACAAATTTCGGGTTTAGGAATTCGAGCTATAGAGTAAACCGCGCCCCTTTCCCTCCTCCTCGAACTTCCAACCTTTTCTACTTTTTCTACCTTTTCTTTCTATCCCGGCAGGGGCTTTCATCTTGTTTATCCCCAAAGGCGTTCCTTTCCGTCGATTCCCCTCCCGCTCGATCTTTATTGACCCTGGTCCTTTTCTAGCATGTTCTTTGAAGACGTATTAAGAACGATTGTCTGTATCCGGGAAATTTGCGAATTTACGCAATCTCTCCACAGACGAAGATAAGAACGCTAAGCGGCTCGGAGGAATTCGGGGAAAAGCCTTTAAGGTGATGTGAAACACGTCGAGGAATTTGATCGACGTCGATAAAGAAGATTTTTCTAAATACTAACGTTGCCAACGTTTGTTTATATACCGACGGCTGTGTCGAATTATATTGGGTACTGCACTAAATGGCATACTCCACCTGTTGTTTTCGTACAATAATTATAAAGAAATCGAAGTAAAACTCCAGGAAACCTTTGGATGCGTGCTTTCTGGGGCCCTGATTGACTGCAGAGGACCCCCTGCGCCATCTGTGATTTCCAGGTTAACTAAATTTTCAGTCCGAGACCTCGTATTACCATCGTTTTGGCAGAGAAGCGCATAAAACACTTTTTTTACCTTTATCCCGTTCAAATCCGAGTTTATCGATTACCAGAGTGTGTAAAATTGTCGTAAAATTGTCCCGACCCTTTCGTTTCTCATATCAGAGCCTTCGATAATTGTATATTGATCGAAATATGAGAGCCCGACGTCATTTTCGTTCTGGTCTGGACTAAGTTAACAAATTTGTTTGAAAAATTCAAATTTTGAATATGACAGGACAATTCTTAGATGATCACGAGTCACGTGTCAAAGTTTCGGACAGTTTGATCCAATAACCTTAAAAAAAAGTGTTGTATTCGAATCGACTGATTTGAAGGGGGTTTCACTTTACCTTAAGGTGAAGTGACGATTCTCGGTGACCGTTGATAAAGGATAGGGGATTCTAGAAGTATTACCACAATTCAGAACCGATAGGCACTTATTCCCCAGTAATCTCGGCTGGATATCAATAATCTTTCCAAAAAACACTACGGGTGTATCGGTACTTAAGGTGAAATGAAACCCTCCTCAAAATCAGTCGCTTCGAGAAAGACACCGTTTTGCAAGGGTATTGGATCGAACCGTCCGAAACTTTGACACATGACTCCTTAGCACCTAAGAATTGTCCAGACACTTTCAAAGTTTGGATTTTCCAACAATATTCTTTTACTTAGTCTAGACCAGAACCAAAATGGCGTCGAGCTCTCATATTTCGATCGATATATAATTATTGAAACCTGCTATATGAGAAACGAAGGTATCAGGACAATGGTACAATGATTTAGAACACTAGTAATTGAGATACTTGCACTCGATAAAGGCAAAAAAAAAGTGTCCTATACGTTTCTATTCTGAAACGGTTGTAAGACGAAGTCTCGGGGAGGAAATTTAGTTGGCACTGAAATCACAGATGGCGCAGGGTGGCCCTCTACGGTCATAGGGCATCAAAAACCACTAATGTAGGAGATTTCTGGAGTTTTACTTCGACTTGTTTATAATTATTGTACGGAAACGACACATGGAGGATGCCATTTGATACAATACCCAATAGAATTCGACACAGCTGACAATGTAAATACGAACGTCGGCAACGTAGGTATTTAGACGAATCTTCTTACCGACGTCGAACAAACTTCTCGACGTATTTCACTTCACCGTAACCAAATGCATTATCTTTCCTTAATTAATCGCCAAAAATGCAGAAATCGTTATTTCTCCGTAAATAGCTCAAATTAACAATCCTTCCCGAATACGATAGAATTACCATGGCACCAAAAACTCACATTAAATGTTTCTTGCCAAAGGTTATGCGATCATCGATTCGAAAAACTTCAATTTCCCTCAAAATCCCGCGTACAAGCAAATTTACATTGGATTTACTTCACCCAGTCATAAAAAAGAAAAATGTTAAAAGCTAAATCAAACCAAATAAAAGAAAACTAGAAACTAAATTAAAAATCGTAACTTTATTTGGCAAGCATGAAATCGGTCGAGCATTTATCGTCGAGTATCGATAATCGGGAAGGCGCGGTGAGGGACATTTAATGGAAATAATTTGTGCAATTCCTGATGCAAAAAGCGTCCCTTCCGGAAGAACGGATGGAGCACCACTGAGGGACACCCGATCCGAAGCGAGAGAGAGAGGAGAGAGGGCGTAAGTGGTTGGTTGGAGAAAGACAGAGGAGGTTGTTTCGGTTCTGGCCGGTGTTGGGGCCTTCGAGGGTACTCCGGGGCCCTCTCGAAGGTACCCGAAGGGGGCCGGGTCTTAACGGGTCCTATTCTCGGGCCGGCTTTCGGGGCTCTGGGACCATAAGACCGCGAGGGCACCCTCTTCGAGGACGCAGAAACGATCCGCGCGAGGAACTCCAATTTCCATTTTATTATTGCCCGATCCGGGCCGGGCGACGGAGCAAGGAGGGGTCCCTTCGGGCAGGAATTATTCGGAGGGGCGAACTGGCTCTCGGGGGAGGTTTTCCTCGACATTCGTCGTGTCTTATCTTACGTGTTAACGCGGAATACTTTCAATTCGCAGGAGAGGTAACGAAATTTATACCGGGTAAAATATTCATAAAATTATGGTAACACTGTAGTGGAATTATAAATTTAACGTGTTAAAAGTGGGAGACGTTTGTTATGAAATTGTAAATAAATTTGTAGGAGTCCTTTCAGGCAGGAATTGTTTAAAGGGGCGAACCGGGTCTCGGGGGAGGTTTTCCTCGACATTCGTCGTGTCTTATCTCACGTGTAATACGGAATACTTTCAATTCGCAGGAGAGGTAACGAAATTTATACCGGGAAAAATATTCATAAAATTACGGTAATACTGTAGTGGAATTATGAATTTAACGTGTTAAAAGTGGGAGACGTTTGTTATGAAATTGTAAATAAACTTGTAACTTATAACATTGGGTTATAACTTTCTGCAATTGTGCAGGAAAGTTCATACGTTTATGTATGTATTCGATGTACAACGTATGTCTATATAAAATGCGTAATTAAAATATTGCAATATTGACACACCGCGTCCTAATAACACTTTCAGAAAACATTATAAAATTATTAGGTATAAGAGAAAGTTCTGTAGTTTTTCGAACACGTACACTTGTTTAGAAAAAAACGACAGGACTTTCCCTTACATCTAACACAATATTTTTTTTTAACCGTACACATACTCGAGTACTTGATAAAGGGACTCGCTCCTCCTTGCGTTCTTTGATCTTTAATTAGGTACGCTACGCTCTTCGGTTTCAAGCCCCTGGGGGAAAATCAGCAAATTCGTTGACTTGATTTGAAAGAGGAAAAGACACACGGACTCTTTCTTTAGGAAATACAAACATGTTGGTGATAATAATTATTTTCAATCGTGAAGGTTTTTCCTAATATTGTGAAGATGCACGTATCGATAAAAGCGTAGATTTCGGGAAAAGCGTCAACCGTGCGTGTTTACTCGAGGCGAAAGGGCAGAAAGGGGATGCAAGGGTGAATCAGCGAAGCCACAATAAAGTCGGTCAATGGCTAGATAATTTACCCTACTTGCGTGTCTACTTTCCGGCAAGATTTGGCCGAGAAATTCCCCAGAGGCCACTCCTGTCAGTCTAGACAAAGGAAAACCTTCCTCGACCTCCCCTCTTTTTTTCCCCGGGGAACAGCGAGGTCCGGCTTCGGGGCTTTATTTCAGGGAAAATCAACGCGGCGAGGCGTCCCCGGGGTGGAGATAAGGGGAGCAAAAGATAGAGGAAGACCTACCAGGTATCCAGGGATAAAAATAATTCGAAGCTGCCCTGGGGTGGCGCGGGTTCACCCCGGAGACACGCGACGACGATCGTCCGGACATTCTCGGACTTCTTCCTCGGCGAAGTCGTCGTTTTTCTTGGGAAGAACACTTTCTTCACTCGTCCGTCCAGCTCGGAAAACGATAAAATGAATTTCAAATAAAAACGACAGGTACGGAGGGTCAATCGTCGAACGTTAAATTTTGAAAGATCTTAACACGTTCGATATCAGCGCTTGGGAAGAAAATCTTGTACCACACAGCCCACTTAGCTACTCAGCCACGGTTCCACTATTTTTTTTTAAACCCGTTTGGTTGGCGAAAAGGTTTGAAATTTTGAGAGAATATTTTTCTGGGTGGAGGGCAAGCCCTGTAAAATCCCTATGCGCGGGCATTCATCGCTAGGTCAGTCACACTCCAGTCGCCATGGAGGCTCCATCCGCTCCTACCGCCGATTGTGAAATTCGTGGTGTCATTCGTTTTTTAACCCTTTCGTTACCTTGGACGAGATATCTCGCGA